>NC_133783.1:56122854-56267986 GCF_003597395.2 Chelonoidis abingdonii
AGGAAGTAAAGAGCAGGAAGGGAAATGGTTTATTTCTCCTTGTTTTAAGAATCCAAGGGATTTGGGTTCTTGGAGTCCCCAGGGAAGATTTTGGGGGGACCAGAGTGTACCAGGCACTGGAATTCCTGGTTGGTGGCAGGCTATCAGATCTAAGCTGGTAATTAAGCTTAAAGGAGTTTATGCTAGCTTCTCAGGTTATGAACGCTAAGGTTCAAATCTGAGTAGGAAGCTATGACACATGGGAATTAAAACATTTCATGGGAATGTGTCAGTTTTGACAACATTTTCTACAGGAAAAAGTCTAAATGAATCATTGCAATTTTCCTGTTTTGATAATGTTGAAACATTGTGTTTTAGTGAGGTAAATGTTTAATTTTTGCTTTATAGTAAAATATTTGAACATGATAAAATAAATAGGTTAATATCTATATATAGTCTAATATTACATGATAGTATAGCTAATATTTTATATTACATTTTGACATTCTTGAAACAACATTTTGATCATTCCTAATTGAAATTTTTCAGAATTGTGGTTTCATGGAAAATTTCAAAAAATTTGGTATTTTGTTCCAAACAAAAACAAATTTTGGAACGTTGTAATTTTCCACAGATCAGAAATGCTTGTTTCTGACCAGTTCTAGCCCTAAATCACTTTGGCATTTTTTTTTTAAGTTTTACCCTCATTTATCTATTAAAAAAAAACAAACACCCTCAAATATTAGGTAAATAAATCTGAAACAAAGATGTATAGCTAGATTAGAGGATTAACTTCTGTTTCTGGATACACCCATCTACTCAGTATTTGAAGAGTTAATGCTGAGTTTATTTCACATTGATTATATAAAACCTTCCCTTTGCTGGTTCAGTGGGCAGTATAATTGAACAATGGTGAACTCTTCATCTAATGACACGTAGTTCATCTCGTGTACTAAGTAAATTAAGTACAAATTGGCTATTAATATTTAGGAGCAAAAGATAAATGCTAGCTAGAGATTGGAGCAATTTGTACATCCATTCCAGCCATTAAAAGATTAGTCTGAGCAATGCACTCTGTGGTTCCCGTATTTTTTATTAATGCCTTGCTTCTTTATTTTATTAAGGAATTTGATCAAAAGTCTGCAACAGGGTTTGGACATTGCTGTTCCAATAGCCTTGTGCATTCTGCACTACTGGAAACTCAGGATAAACTAGAAAGCGAATCAATGCTTTACATTTGGAATGAGCTAAAAGGCTGAGGTACGGCATGGGCATCAGGCATCGGAATACAGAGGCTTTTGCAGTTTAGGTACATGGTTGAAATCTAGCTCAAGTGGATAACTGCCAAAGTAGTTGTCATTATTATTATAGGGCGTGGTGCCAAGAATGCTGGTGCTTCCCGGACGTGCAAAAAGATAGTCCCTTCCTCTGGGAGTTTTACCTATGCAGGCCACACGCAAATACAGGGATGCAACAAAAAGCAATATGCGTAGGCAGTCATACATAGCACATGTCTTGTTAGTGCCGTGATTTTTGCTGCTGTTATTAAATGGCTGTTGAATGTGCCTCCCTGAGGGGAGAGCTAGAGTTCATAGGCTTGTTGGAAGAGATGTAGTGTAAGAAGGGGCTGAAAGGCTGGTCCTGTGGCTGAGGCACTCAGCTGGGACTCGGAGGATATGAGCTTCAATTCCTGGTTCTACCACAGACTCCTTGTGTGAGCTATGGCAAGTCACCTGATCTCATTGCCTTGATTCCCCATCTATAAAATGGAGATCATGGGTGCAAGTCTCTAAAGCACCTAAGGCCCATTTTCAAAAGTGGCAGCCAGTTAGGAGCCTTTGACTCCTCATAAGCCAGTGGGATTTAGTTCTTAAGTGCCTTAGTATCATTTTCAAAAGGTACTTAAGGGCCAGATTTTCAAATATATTTAGGCACCTACAGACGTAGATAGGGATTTTCAAATGCTTCTAAGCAAGTGAGACACCTACCCTGCTTAGGCACTTTTGAAAATGCTGCTGTTCTGTATAGGCTATCATACTGCCTCAACGCCATAGTCTCTGAGCACCTTGTAGCAGTGCATTAAGCAATGTGACTTACACATGTCATGTGTCTGTCCCCTTACATCCTCTCTAGAGCTGGAGAATGTGTGCATCTTTAGGCACCCGAATACTTTTGATAGCCTGGCCCTTAGGTTACTATGTCACTCAGGTTTTAATTTTTTACTCAGTAATACTTACTTCCTCCCACATTTTGTCTGTTTTGTCTATTTGACTATGAGCTCTTCAGGGCAGGGACTCTCCCTCCCTATTATACGGGGACACCAATCTCTGTTGTGGCCCATAGGTGCTCCTATAATACAAGTAATAATTGAAGAGCGCATGGCAGCACTTGTACATTTCGCACACTCAGGTTCTATCAGCTGGCAGCCCCAATTCCTCTCTGCGCTGTACACAGCCCCTCCCTGCACTATCTAAAACACAGGCAAGAGCCAAATCTTGATGCCATTTTAGTCACTGGAAAAATTCATATTGGCTGAAATGGGATGAAGATTCAGTCCGTGTACTTTTTAAATGGCTTTAATCTCTATTAACTCTTTCTCAAAAGGAAAGTGTTCTTTCTTTTTCATGATTAAATTAATTCCAAATAACGCCGCTTAATTTTGCTCCACCCACTAGGTGGCGTTGCAGTTTCATCTACAGTTGCAGTCCTATCAGCTGGAAGGATAGTAGCAGTACATGTCAAGCTGAAGGCCACTCATTTAAAAAAATAACCCCCCGCCCCTCAATTTATTATGTTCTCAACAACCAGCTACAACGTTTGCTTAACATGGAAAGCATATGGTTTGGGTCTGATTTTTATCTGTAGCCATTATCGATTTTTTAGAAGTATAACAGCCAGGCTGCCTTATGCAAACTGCTTGAGCAATGACTCCTTGAAAGACCAACTTCCAGCAAAGGAAGAGACCATCACTTCAGCTCCTGCAAATATGGATTTGAATTCTGACTGCTCCATGAGGTAAGAAATAAGTAATACAAACAGAGGCTGGCTGTCTTACGGACATTTCTGCGCTTTCTCTTTCCGTGCCCCCATATACATACGTTTCAGAGATTAATCCCACACTCAAAGCCTGGATCTTAGCACCTTCAAACTGGGAGGTGTTTGAGACCCAATATCTCAGTTTTGTAGCTTAGACCCGTTTTGGACCTTTGCTTTTCCTTTGGATCACGTGAAAGCCATGCCACCGAAACCACACGCAGAGTTACATCGGTTCAGTCCTTGCACGTTCTTTTGCAGCATGGGTGAAAGCATAGTAGCGTTACTGTTTTGCTCTGTGGTGGACACGCAGCCTTACAGGGGCTGTCATCTCAGGACAACATCCCCAGTCTTATTCTTTTCAGATGAAACCTCCTCACCCAAACATTACCATATTGTAGGAAATGGCAGAAGCTCTGGACACACATGGATTCAGTGACTTCTTGGAGTTTTGGGATCTCCAGAGTTTTCTGTAACTTACAAAACTTCATTGGGGGGGGAACAACTCATTATTTATATTAGCGTAGTGCCTAGGGGCACCGGTTACAGACAAGGGCTTCCTTGTGCTGGCCCTCTCATTGTGAAGGAACTTTCCAAATGTGAACTATGTTCTTCAGGCAGCCTGGAACATCTCACTGTGTTGTTTCTTCTCACACCTACTGATGCAAGTGTGCATAGCAGACTGAGATGAGGCGTGAGATCCCCTTGAGGTGCGGAATCTTCCAGTGGAGTAAAGTCAGCATCAAGGGCTCTATCTTGTCTCTCTTTGCAGTAAGTAGGTGTGGGAAGGAGGAAAGACCAGAGTGCTGCTATGTTTTGGTAATAGACAGGGGCTGAAATGCCTGCTTGAGGCAGCTAGGCATAACTTAGAGCAGCTTTAAAGATCACTGAGTCCTCAAGCAGTCTCAAGTTGGCCTCAGAATTGGGAGGTGGGATATAGAAGTGATATAGGCCAGAATCTTTCGGGGCTGGTCCCTGTGTATTACAGACAGTGATGTGGTGGTAAAGATAAAGGAAAGTGGTTAAACTAATCTCCATATTCCCCAAATGAGAAATGAGTAAACTCTCTATTTACCCATGATTATACAACTCGTATTAGAAAAACCTTGGCAGAGAGCGCATGAAACTTTGGCTTCTGCTTCCAGGGTCAATAGACCCAGATATGATTACTGAACTGGGAAGGGACTACATTAGCCCTGTTGGTGATTGTCTTGTCTAACCTGACCACATGCATGTTTATGACCAAATAGGGCTATTTTTCCGCACTGTAAATTGTGTGGGATCAGAATTTTTGTTCTTTTTCAATAAATAATGGGCAATCAGTGATTTGACAATTACATTGATTATGGAGGAGAAATAGTAGTTTTAATACAAGTATGACCGTAAAAGGATTTGAATCTGCATCTGAAGTATAAAGCCACTTTGCACTAAGCTAATTTTCCTCGGGGGGGAATTTAGGGCTATAACGTTAGCCACTAGAGGGCTCCTTTTTAAATCGAGAAGAGCTCTGTGTAAGCTCAAAGCTTCTCTCTCTCACTAACAGAAGTTGGTCCCATAAAAAAGACATTACCTCACCCACTTTGTCTCTCTAATGCCCTGGGACAGGGTGGCTATAATAATAATGCATTTAAATTAACTTTTTAACAGCTAATTCCTCCTAGAATTATTCCTGCAGCCCTAATCCTGTTACAACAAACATTCCCTTTTGATATCTCAGATTTTCCCCCTCCTCTTTCTATTCTCAATGTCAACAGCTCTTTACGTGTCTGGAATCAGAGCCTTCTCAACTCTATTCAGCCCCGCCGTTGTGCAATTGACCCTGCTTCTTGTGAACGTGCTGCTCCAGCTTTCAGTGCATAGGCCCACCGAATGCCTGGCTTGCTGTGCTTTTCTCCAGCAATACAGACAGAGCTCTGCATGCTGCAAACCAAACTGTGGCATTAAACCCAACCGGCGATTGTGTATTCACAGCAAAGGTGCTTCAAATCCCAACCTAGAGTGAGGGGGAAAGAAAAGATTCTTCCTGTGAAACCAATAAAATGATGAACCAAAGGCAAGTAGAATTGAATGGCTCAGCATGACAGGTGCTTCAGTGACTACTCACTGCCACTTACTGACGAGATGCAGGGGAGTGGAGGGAGAAGGAGAATGGCGATATATCCAATGGTGACTGAATGGGCTGCCTGCTTATAGAAGGCAAACAGCCTTAGCTAATGTGTCCATGCACTGGTTGCTGACAAGGATAAAAAGTTACTGAAAGGGAGTTGCCTGGAACCTTTTGTGGCATTGAAAATTTCAAGCTGATTGGAGACGTATCACGCTGCAAGAGTTCAAGCCTGGTCCTGCAATGATCTCTGCATGGGCAGGCCCTGGTGCACGCTCACAACCACAGTGAAATTGTCTGACTTAAAATCTATTTTATGCCATGGATTCCGTGACACTGACTTCAGTGGGGCTCTGTGCATGGGCAGGAGGCTGCCCAGGTGGGGTTCATTGGAGGGTCAGGGCTTTAAACTGTACACATTTGGGGCAAGGACTCTGTCTTCATCCTCATTTGAAAAGCATCTAGTGCACTGCGGGAGTTACCGCCATAAGGAGTAGTCAGTATTTTGCTGGGAAGGAAAAAACTTGTCTTGTTTGTAAAGTTGCTAGGGGAGGAGTTTGAAAGAGCTCCAGAGAATAAACAGCAGCAGGATACAAACATCATTTTTATTTGCATTAGATCAAATTATAAAACAAAGGCCATTTGGTTTCCAAAGCTGCCTTTATGGTCTTGTGCTTTGTCTCTGCAAGAAAACACTAGTCTCACAAAAACACAAATTGAATCTATTTCCCCATGTTAAGTACCCTCACACCTTCTTGTCAGCTATCTGAAATGGGCCATCTTGATTATCACTACAAAAGTTTTTTTCTCCTGCTGATGATAGCTCATCTTAATTAATTAGCCTCGTAGAGTTGGTATGGCAACTTCCACCCTTTCATGTTCTCTGTATGTATATACAGTTCTTACTGTATGTTCTATTCTATGTATCTGATGAAGTGAGCTGTAGCCTACGAAAGCTTACGCTCAAATAAATGTTAGTCTTTAAGGTGCCACAAGTACTCCTGTTCCTTTTTGCGGATATAGACTAACACTGCTGCTGCTCTAAAAACAGAGAGCTGGATAAAGAAACGGGGGGAGGGAGGGAATTCAGTTTTTATGCCCTCTGCTAAGCTTTATTCCAGTCTTCTGCAAGTAGCTATTAAACCCAAGAAACTTGAAAAAGCTTTCTCATAGCTCAGAAGAACATGGCTAATAAATCTCCACTGTCAGGGACCTTGTGGATTTTTCTTGCTCTGTAGTATTATGCAGAGGTGCCAGGATATATGAGAATTCTCTTGTGGTTAAGGCATAGGAAATATGTGTTCAATTCCCAGCTGCGCCACAGCCTTCCACTGTGACCCTAAGGTAAGTCACTTAAGGTGAGGCTGGCAACCGCAGCATGTTTGTACCGCTAGCCACTGGAAGGGGACAGGTACATTTGCATCAGCCTTAAGGCTAAAAGAAAAATCAGGTCTGAATCTGAATGACATGGATTCAAATTCCATGGGCTCATGTCTAACTGAAATGGTTGCTTTCAGCTACTGTATGGGCAGTGCATAACTCCACAGCTGCTGATTCTGTTGCTCTTGTGGGCACTGGCATGCTATGGTATTTCAGAGCTTGAGAGAATAACTAGCAAAAGCGTTGGTGCCAGCTGCTAGGCAGTAGCCACGCATAGGTGATTGAGAAGCTTGGCCTGTGGTGTTCAAAGGTCAGTGATGTAAACAAAACCAAGGCCAGCTAGCTCTGCGCCAGTCGGCGAGAACAGTGGAAATCAATTCTCTCTCTCTCCCTCTCTTGCCCCCCCGTGAGAAGCAGCCAAGGCAGAGGCTGTAAAACAAGACTTGGAAATTATGAGCTGTAAATCAAGTCCTGTTAACAAGGCTGATGGCAATGCTGAATGCCACCTGCATCCAGTTTAGCAGGCAGCTAGGCATGGCTGATAGTAAAAATGCTTAACGTAATCCCGGAAGCAAGAAAGGCATGAATGAGCGGATGAGGCAATTCTGCAGAAAGGCTCTTGCTCTGACTAGTAGAGTTTTGGGAGATAACAAGAGTTTTTCTAATGAAGTGCTGGAAGAGCAGATGGCTGGATTGTGTGGCCAGATTCTGCTATTTCATTAAACAGCATCCTAATAATAATTTTGCAAGTAGAAGTATCTCTTTGCTGCGATAATGTGTGACCGCTTTACACTTTACTTCCAGGTTTTCTAAACAGCCACAGCCTGTTTCTTCTGTTGAATCTCGGGAGGGGGGAGGCTATTCCCAGTACAATGATACTTTAAACATCCAAATTCCTTTCATTTAAGGAACTTGGATCCCCTTTCAAACAGCAGGTAAGTTTCCCAGCACTTCTGTTCCCTATAAAACTGATAGGTACTGTCAGACGCAGCTTAAAGAGTGGCTAGCCAAGCTGAAGACCGAGTAAGGGTAACGCTTCCAAATGTGGATACCTAAAATTAGGCACCCATAGTTAAATTCACTCCTATGCAGACGGCAGGCAAAGTCTTTCCACCATAAGAAAAATATTTGCACCACTGACAACCCCCTTCTACACCTGACTCCTGACAAACGCAAACCTTGCCCCCCAAAGAATTTTGTTCCCAGAAAGGGAGAAGTCCCAGAGCCTCAAGAACTCTGGAGACTTTGCAGTTGCTATTGATTGGACAAAGAAGGAATTCAGCTACTACCATAATGGGTGGCAGAATAAAACGCTCTGTTAGGTAGCTATGGATTATGCACCAATTAAGCTCTCAGAATAGAGTTTCAGTCAGAGGTCGTCAACCTTCGGCACATGGCCCATCAGGGTAGTCTGCTGGCGGGCCACGAGACATTTTGTTTATGTTGACCACCCACAGGCATCGCCCCCTTCAGCTCCCAGTGGCTGCAGTTCACCAGTCCCGGCCTGTCAAGGTTTTTCCCCCACTTTAAACTTTGGGGACCTGCATAAACACTTTTAAGCTTAATTACTAGCTTAAATCTGGTATGCTGCCACCAGCCAGAATTTAGTGTCTGGCACACTTTCTGTTCCCCCAAAACCTTCCCTGGGGAACCCAGACCCAAACCCCTTGAGTCTAAACAAGGAGCATTAACCATCCCTTCCTTTTCCTCCCAGACTTTCCCTCCTGGGTTGCCTGAGAGGCTTCACACTGATCCAAACTCCTTGGATCTTAAAACAGGAGAAATTAACCATCCCACCTCCTTTCCCCCACCAATCCCTGGTGCGTTCAGACCCATCCTTGGACTTTAAACAAGGAAAAATCAATCAGATTCTTAAAAAGAGAGCTTTTAATTAAAGAAAGAAAAAAGTAAAAGTTATCTCTGTAATCAGTATGGAAAATGCTTTACAGGGTACTTCAGATTCATATGGACTAGAGGGACCGCCCCCCCCCCCCGCCCCCGCAGCCTTAGATTCAAAGTTACGCAAACAGAGGTAAAAATCCTTCCAGAAAAAACACACATTTGCAAGTTGAGAAAACAAATGTAAAACTAATCCGCCTTGCCTGGCTATTACTTACAATTTTGAAACATGAAAGACTGATTCAGAAAGATAGGGAAAGCTGGAATGATGTCCTGTTCCTCTCAGTCCCGAGAGCAAACAATGAACAAAACAAAAAGCACAAACACAGACTTCCCTCCACCAAGATTTGAAAGTATCTTGTCCCCCTATTGGTCCTCTCGTCACCTGTCAGCCAGGTTTACTGAGCTTCTTAACCCTTTACAGGTAAAAGAGACATTAACCCTTAACCATCTGTTTATGACACGGCCAATAGGAACCGCAGAAAGCAGTGACCAGCATGACCCTGCGACTAGATGATGGTGGAGGAAGGGAGTAGCACAGCACCTGTACAAAAGACAGCTGGAGGCAAAGGGAAACGAAGGCAAGTGTGAGAGAGCTACCAGGCATGAGCAGGAGGCAGAGATGCTTTTGTCTTCTAGGGTGCAGGCTGCCTAAGCCAGGTCAGCTCTTAGGTGCCGATCTCCAGGAAGGATTTGTGGTTGAGGATCCTGAATGAAGAGAAGTGCCTGTCTCTGGCCAGTCAGCCACCTAGGAGCCTAAACCCCTTTTTTCTCCCCACCCCACTCGCTGCCCTTCTTGGCATTTCACTGCTGATTAGCTTGGGCTGCTTCCCGCTCCGCTGGCTGACTTCTGAGGAGCCCTTCCTTAGATGTCTAACTCTCCCCATGCATTGTAGCGGGAAGCTGGGTGCCCAGCTCAGGACTGTGGATTCCATGTGGTGGCAGGTGACTTCAGTGGGCTTTGGATCAGGCTTCTAATCTTTTCCCCTTGTTCTGGAAACGAGAGTAGAGAATCTGTCGCAGGGGTATTAGGCCACTTCCTAAGGAATTGTTAGTGAACCTCCAAACTCCAAGTAAAATATTTGAGAAAGGGGAGGTACCACAGGAACAGCGAAGTGGAAGAATGAAAAAATTAACCTTGCAGTCATTCTCTGTAGATGCTGGATTATCTTTTTGGCCCCAGCATTCAGTTGAAACATTGGCATTTCAGTAAGGATGTCGGGGAAGCATCAGGTGTGTGTGTTTTCCCTAGTGCAAGTAGCCAATTTGTTTGTTTATTTAAATGTTTAATAAGTGTCTACTGGAGGACTGGCTCCTCTACAGTCATTCGTAAATGCATGGAAAACAAACTAGATCTAAATGAACTCCCAAAGCAACGTCCTGCCACCAGCCCCTCCCATTCAATGAGGGAGCTGGCATTTTACGAAGCTGAGCTGATCACATCTGCAGAAGCATTGCACAGGGGAAGAGGCAGATTTTAAGGTTATTGGTTGGCAGCTACAGGCTCAATGTGCTCCCAATGAGGGATGCCATCTAGTCAGTGGGCAGCCAGATGCTATACTAATTTCAGATCCCAAATGACTTAAGGTGTAGCCTTTAGCAAGGCAGCACTGAACCAATTAATGTTAGAGCAGCACAAATGTCCTTTTGTTTCCTCTACCTGCCTGGTTTCAAGCAGCTTGTCTTTCTGCCAGGATTCTGATCAGTCACTTGGATGCACAAGCTGCCACATGGACGCTTCTTCCTTTGAGCCTGTCTCTTGCTGGTTTCAATATTGAGCTGAGGATGGTTATTTCAAATCAATCCGAGTGAGAATGATTAGAGACTAAAAACAAGTCAGTGTGACCTCTCTGACATGACTTTAGCTCTCCACAGACAGCAGGAGGGAGAAAAGTCTGTTTTGTGAACAGATTTTCTTTCTAGGTCCTATTGGGCTACGTGCTGCAACATAATAGCCCAGATTTCTCAGCTATAAGGGACTGGATGGCTCAGGCTGCTGACAATGAATTAACGAGCCTTTAACTTCCAGGGTCCCAATTTCAGTGGGGCTGCTTACAGGAGTAAAGCTAAGCATGTGTATCAGTGTTCACAGGAGTGCGGGCTAGGTCACTGGCTCCCTGAAAGCTTAGCAGCCTGTTCTTGTTTGGACAGATGTCCACATCACTAAGGGCTTGATCCAAAGCTTGCTGAAGTAAATAGGAGTTCTCGAAAGCATTAGTCCTAATGGCACCGTTGTTGGTCATCCCAGGAGAGCAACCCAGTATTGAATGAGCCTTGAGAATGATGAACTCTCTCCCAGCAATCCTCTGAGGCACACTGACAGCTCAGTGTGGAGCAGCCTGTGCTGAGCCTTGTTTGAGACTTTAGAGACTAACACATTTATTTGGGTATAAGCTTTCATGGGCTAAAACCCGTTGTCTTTGCCGATACAAACTAACCCAGCTTCCACTCTGAGACTTGTTTGGGACTGACTCAGGAACATGGAGACTATAGGAATACTTGATGTGGTACTTACTATCTAACGGGATCAGCTTTCTTATCTCCCAAGTGCACTTGTAAAAAACAGCAAGGTAGAAGTTATTTCTAATTATTGTTTTACAAGCAGCTTCTCCAAAAGACCCTTGACTCCACATGGTGGGTAGAAGGTTCATTACAGCCGTGCAACAGGGAGCTGGCTGCTGTGGGAAGCTTGGCATCACACTTGAAAAACCTTGTCTCTATGGAATATGAGGGAGGTAAGATAATAAAGCAGTGTCATGCTTCTGTGCTCAGCGTCCACCTCAGGCTGTTTGCTGAATTATATCATATGCTGCTAAATCATTGCACATTAATCAGATCTACTCTCTGGAGGATTTCTTCTTTTTCCTAGCACAGATGAACAGACACGTTCCCCTCCCATCACACACACTCTTTTTTTTTTTTTTTCAGTGTTTTCTTTCTGTAATCTAGATGAGACTTGAAAAATATATACATGCTAGTGCCCATGTTTCCCCACTGCGTAAAATACTGTTTTTGCATATTGCCTTTATTTCCCAATTGTAACAAATCTGTGACTACTAAAGGTCTTCATTATTGTCGCTGTGATGCATAACATGGTCATTTGGAACTTCCCAGGATCAGTTCTCCTGGCTTCAGAAGCACAGGCCTCATCCACATCAGCTGAGCAGTGCTTGACCGCCTTGCTAGCATCCAGTATTGTTAGAAGGGATGGAGGGGTGCAATTCAATTCCATGCAGTTTATCATGTAAGTGTCATTCAGATTCCTTTTAAAAAATCCACTTTTTGTAAGAGTAGGAGGTGTCCCCTGTTGTCCTTGGCTGGAATTTCCCCACTCCGTACTAATGTGTATGGTGCTAGTAGTGTGAAGCCATTGGTTACTGTCCTGTACCCCACAGGTGGCAGAATTACTGTGGAAAAAATAAGGGAAGGACATGGGTCTTGAACTCACTTGAAACATCATTGACCCTTAAGATTTTGCACTTGTGTTGAGGAGGCTTTATAACAGAATCCATTTTAACGGAGCATCTTAAAATGCTGTATAAATATTAATTAAAATCTCATGAGGTTCTGGTGAATTAGGCCAATATAGAATCACTTCACTGGTGTGGAACCAGACACTGTTTAGCACTTCACTTCACATCAGTTCCATCACTGGTGTGGAACCAGAAGCTGTTTAACGGTGCACAGCGGGACTAAACTACTCTAGTTCAGCGAATGAGAGTACAGCATCTAATTGAAACCTAAGGGGAGGCATTTAGGTGGTCAGACAATACTTGGGTTGGAGTGGCACCAGGATTTACTCCCTTAGCCTTACAAAAAGTGGAATGGGACCTTTAAGAACCATACATTGTACAGGGCTCTTTGTCCCTGTATCTTGTGTGTGCGTGTATTGCTCTCTTGCTGTGTGTATATTTCACTAGGGGCAGCAGATTGCCTCCCAAAGGTGAGGGAGAAATGCTGCAAAATCCTATACTTCTAGCCTGCTCCCATGGAGTCTTGAAGAAGAGGTAGGCAACACTTTCTGAGCTAGGGATCTGGTGGGATAGAGGGCCTGGAATGAAAGGCCTGTGGTTCCAGGGGAAGAAGATAAATTCCCTGTAAAGAAACCAGTAGAACTAAGGTGAATCAATGAGCCCAATGGCGATTGGAGCTGGGTGCAAGTAGGGAGAGGGGCTGGAACTTAAATTGTGAACTCAGGCAAAAGATCTTATTGGACAACAGTGTAGAGAGGACTGGGTTTTCCAATGGGGTAGGGGCGAAGTTCTGACACCACCATCTGACTTGGATGTTCTCTCGGGGCCAGTAACTAGGGGCCCCTCAGGGTCAGAGTGTCACTCTGAGCCATGCCCCCTCCTATTTACCCAGACCCTTGTTCCTTGCTATATTCCCACTAGTGGTCACCTAAAATAGTGGTTCCAAACATTCACAACTAATTTACAGAGCAGGGTGGTATATAGGCATTAGAATGGAGCCCAGAAAGGAAGCCTGTGTATTTCACTGGGTATGTACTATAACATAACTAGATGCCTTAGGTTTCGTGATAGTGCCTTTTTTCAGAGTAACGCTCTGATGTTCATGAAAGCAGCCAGTTGCACCAATGTTATAAACTAACTAGGGAAATGCAACCTAGCTGGAGCTACTATAAGGTGGGTGCTAAACTGGTTGGAAAACCCTTCCCAGAGAGTAGTTATCAGTGGTTCACAGTCATACTGGAAAGGCACAAGAAGTCAGGTCCCGCAGGGATCAGTTCTGGGTCTAGTTCTGTTCAATATCTTCATCAGTGATTTAGATAATGGCATACAGAGTACACTTATAAACTTTGCGGATGATGCCAAGCTGGGAGGGGTTGCAAGTGCTTTGGAGGATAGGATCAAAATTCAAAATGATCTGGAGAAATAGTCTGAAATAAATAGGATGAAAATCAGTGAGGCCAAATGCAAAGTACTCCGCTTAGGAATGAACAATCAGTTGCACACATACAAAATGTGAAATGACTGCCTAGGAAGGAGTACTGCGGAAAGGGATCTGGGGGTCATAGTGGACCACAAGCTAAACATAAGTCAACAGTAACGCTGCTGCAAAATAAGCAAACATCATTCTGGGATGTATTAGCAGGAGTGTTGTAAGCAAGACAGGAGAAATAATTCTTCCACTCTACTCCGCACTGATTCGGCCTCAGCTGGAATATTGTGTCCAGTTCTGGACACCCCCTTTTAGGAAAGATGCAGATAAATTGGAGAGAGTCCAGAGAAGAGCAACAAAAATGATTAAAGGTCTAGAAAACATGACCTATGAGGAAGATTGAAAAAATTGGGTTTATTTAGTCTGGAGGAGAAAAGACTGAGGGGGAACATGGTAATAGTTTTCAAGTACGTAAACAGTTGTTGCAAGGAGGAGGGAGGAAAAATTGTTTTTCTTAACCTCTGAGGATAGGACAAGAAGCAATGAGCTTAAACTGCATCAAGGGAGGTTTAGGTTGGACATTAGGAAAAACTTCTTAACTGTCAGGGTGGTTAAGCACTGAAATAAATTGCCTAGGGAGGTTGTGGAATCTCCATCATTGGAGATTTTTAAGAGTAGGTTAGACAAACACCTGTCAGGAATGGTCTAGATAATACTTAATCCTGCCATGAGTGCAGGAGCCTGGACTAGATGACCTCTCAAGGTCCTTTCCAGTCCTGTGATTCTATGTTCTTTATGCCATAAGCCAGCGCAGGCGTGCTTGATCAATCATATAACACAGTAATTGAGGGGATTAAGGGCTTGAAAGGAAATGGAGCTTTCACTCTAAGGTCATGTCACAGATCAGTGGCTGCAAGTCATTACCATTGGATAACTGTTTGGTGGTATATGTGGGATAAGTAAACAATCTCAGTCCAGTTCCTTGCAGATGGGTGATCACATCGCAAAACTGCCACCATTTGACCTTCCATCGAAGATTGCCAACGAGAATATCAAAAACGGAACGAGAAGACAGTGTGAACTAGTCTTACCCATTAATGGTCTCCCAATGAAACAGGTTGAGGAACAATGGCTGGGCAGCATGGAGGGGAGCGCATGCTGCCTGTCCTGGGGACAAGTAGAAAATGGCCAAATTCACCATAAAGCTGAAAGTAAAACAAAGGGAGTGCCTAAGCCTGAGATGACTTCACTTCTGTTTCTCAACTCTGATTTATTTCCTCTTCTGGTATGGTACCTACTGCATAATCCCACAAATGAGATGGATGAGGTGCGTTGCTGTAGACTGTGTAATGTGTTTTTGGTCAGACACCTTCATTTGCTCTCGGCAGGTACTATAACGTAGGAGAAAATGGCAACATATATCTTAAAGAACCTGCTCTTCCTCAAGCAGAGGCCTTTCAAGAATTGAACACTGAGGAGAATTCCTGTGGAGAATTCCTACTGAAAAATACTCTGAGCAGATACTGGTGCACAAAGGCCGGTCGATCCTTTCAGAGCACCACGCATACATTTCTATTTGTTGGAATAGAGTCTCTGCCAGCTTATGGCATTGTAACTTCAGGTGCATTTCTTATTGCTGAGGAATGTGCATGGAACATGTGTTCCCATGAAACATCAGGTAGGGAAACAGCGAGCTAGTTCTTTAAAAGATATGCTAAAAGATGCAGCTTTTCTGAAATATCTGCTCTAGGAATGATTTTTGGGAAGTTCTCTGGCCTGTGCTATACAGGAAGTCAAACTAGATGATTACAATGGTCCCTTCTGGCCTTGGAATCTATGAATCTGAGTCTCTCGACGTACAGCTGGGATGTCTATGTAACACTAATACTGCCAGGGAGAAGAAAAATATTTGAGCGCTGTTGTTGAGGAGAGAGGTGAAGGAGTATTAAAAAAAAGAAGTCGTATAGAACTGATATCTATAGTTTTTTGAAATATCCTGTACAATCTGAGAGAACTTCCATCCTTTCTAAAATTCTATGGAATAGTTTTTTAAAAAAAGGACATAAATTAATCTATTAACTTCTATGGGGTTTTAGAGTAACTTCCATAGAAATTTCTTTGGAACCTTGTTGGTTTTAGTGCTATTATAGTTCATAGGTCGATGGCAGAGTTACAGGCATTGTGAAGGTAGAGTGCTACCAGGTGTGCCATGGGAATGCATGAAGGAGCAGAATTTTCTGCGCTCTTTTAGAAGATTTCAAGTGGGCTCTGTGAAATGCTGGCTCCTACTGCCACCCACTGTGGAAAGGGGATGGAGCTATGAAGCTTGTCTACACAAACATTTAGTGCATGGTAAGTCGAGATATGACTCTACCCCACTCTAGTCTCCATGGTGTAAGTGTCCTTGTGGACTTTTTTGATGCACATTAACAGTTCATTAATGTGCTTTGAGCTCATCCTGTTTCAAATAGGCCGAGCTCAAAGTGCATTAATGAACTATTAATGTGCCTCAGCAGGACAATTTATACCTTCAAGTCAGTGGGACTGCTATGGGTACCCACATGGACCCACAGTATGCCAACATTTTTATGGCTGACTTAGAAAAATGCTTCCTCAGCTCTCATCCCCTAACACCACTATTCTACTGGCACTACATTGATGACATCTTCATCATCTGGACCCAGGGAGAAGAAGCCCTTGAGGAATTCCATTATGATTTCAACAATTTCCATCCCACCATCAACCTCAGCCTGTTACAGTCCACATAAGAGGTCCACTTCCTAGACACTACCAATGCTATAATCAATAGCACATAAAACAACCACCCTAATACCGGAAACTTACTGACTGCTATACTTACCTACATGCCTCCAGCTTTCATTCAGACCACATCACATGAATCCCATTTCTATAGCAAGCCTCTAGATACAACCCCATTTGCTCCGGAGCCCTCCAGAGACAAAACACTTACAGAATCTCTATCAAGCGTTCTTAAAAACAGATCCCCTGGTAAAATGAAGAAACAGATTACAGAGGCCGAAGGTAACCCAGAAGTACCTACTAGCGGACAGGCCCAACAAAGAAAATACAAATGCCACTAGCCATCACCTTCAGCTCCCAATAAATACCTCTCCCGGCATCATCCAGCATCTTACCAAAGCTAAGCTTGAAGGAATAGTCCTCACTCGTCCGGATCTTGGGAGACCAACCAGTCCTCACCTTACAGTACAACCCCCGCCAACCCTGAAGCCAAAATACTTCCCCAGCAACCACATACAACCAACAAAAACACTAACCCAGAAACCTATCCCATTGCCAACTCTGTCCACATCTCTATTCAGGGGACACCATTATAGGACCTAATCACATTAGCCACATCATCAGAAGCTTATTCACCTGCACATCTACCAATATGATGTATGCCATCATGTGCCAGCAATGCCTCTCTGCCATGTACATTGGCCAAACCAGACAGTCTCTACGCAAAAGAATAAATGGACACAAATCAGATGTCTAGAGTTATAGCATTCAAAAACCAGTTGGAGAACACTTCACCCTCCCTGATCATTCAACTACAGACCTCAAAGTCGCAATACTCCAACAAAAAAACTTCAAAAACAGACTCCAACATGAAACTGCAGAACTGGAATTATTTTGCAAACTAGATACCATCAGATTAGGCCTGAATAAAGACCGGGAGTGGTTTGGTCAATACAAAACCAAACTTAATTTCCCCATTACTAATTTCTCCCTACTGTTACTCAGACCTTCTTGTCACCTGTCTGTAATGGGCCACTCTCTTACCACTTCAAAAGTTATTTTTCCTCCCTTGATATCCTGCTGCTAATTGATTTATCTTGTTAGACTAACCTCAATCTTGGTAAGGCAAGCCCCATTCTTTCATGTATTTATTTCTGCTCCTGTATTTTTTACTTCATGCTTCTGATGAAGTGGGCTCTAGCCCATGAAAGCTTGTGCTCAGATAAATGGCTTAGTCTCTAAGGTGCCACAAGGACTCCTCCTTGTGTTAGCTGATACAGACTAACATGGCTACCATTCTGAAAGGACAGCTACAGTGCAGCAGGCTGAGGCAGGATAGATTCACACTGGCGTTAGCTGTGAACTAAGGGTATGTCTACACTGGCACTTCATCGGCAAAACTTTTGTCATTCAGAGGTGTTAAAAATACATCCCCAAAGGACAAAAGTTTTACCGATGAAAAGGCCAGTGTGAACAGTGCTTTGTTGGCAGGAGTGCTCTCCTGCTTGCAAAGCCGCTGTCGCTCTTGTGGAGTGGAAGTTTTTTGTCAGCAGGAGAACTCTCCCCTGCCAACAAACAGCAGCTTTTAGCTGAATGGCTTTTGTTGCTAAAAGTTACATGGCCATAGCCTAAATGTTGTGTAAACAAGCCCTTAGCTTTCTGGCTCCTAGTGCTGCTAAAACTGCAAGGTGCAGTGAGAAGGACTTTGGGCAAATCCAAATTTTCAAAAGTGGCCTCTAAATTTGGAAGTTGCCCACCTTTAGATATTTAGACTTTATTTTCAGAAGTGCTCACCATCCACAACTCCAGCTGAAGTCAACAGGCGCTATAGATGCTAAACACCTTTTGAGTATCGGGCCCCTAAGTTGCCTCATGTTTGGCTCTCAAAAATGGAAGACATAAATTAGTGGGCACTTCTGAATACTTAACTCTTAATTTTTCTGTTTTGCAAAACAAACATGACAATATTACTTTGGTCTGACCTATTTTAAGCAATGCTGACATCCCCCAGCTTCAGCTGAAGTCAGTGCTGAAACTTAAGCTGCTTGTATGTGTGGTTTGTAGCATTTTCAGTAATAAACACCACCTCTTTCAGATGGACTCCATAGATCATGGCACCTTAAATGCTATAAAAATTCTTCTGTTATCAAGAAAAAATTCGAATGTATCCTCTAAACAAAAGCATGGATTCATCCTTTTTATTTCCAAGTGGGGAGATGTTGTAAAGTGAATAGCACATTTTCAAAGTAATTTAAAAGGCCGGTGTACTATACTTGAAACAAACTGCATCAGTTATGTAAGTGTGGAAGACAGATTTTTATAACGAGTGCTTCTTGGTAATGGCATCAACACTCTTGATTATGTGCACTTTTGCTTTGACAGTACTTGGAAAGAAAAAACACTGTGGTGAAAGGCACATTAGAAATACCTATAATTCAGACAGTAGATAGTAACTGAAGGGCGTCAGGAACTGCAGATGAATGCATCTGTCTCGCATAATTCCTTGGCTTCCTAGCCAACTCTCACAATAGCTCCCAAGTGGATTGCAGTGGAATATTTCCTCCAACTCTCCAAGCTTTATTTATGGAGGGTAAGATCATAGGCTTTGTTCTCCCTGCCACAGGTGGGCCACACGAATTGGTATATTTCACGTTTTTTCAACTGCTATGGGCGCTCTCGTGGTCCTTGAGCAATGGGCTGTGAGTCAATGCACAGCCCTTGGAGCAGCTTTGCTCTGAGAGTCAAAAATCTAACTCTTGGTTTTCTATGGCTGCACAGGAGAAATATCCTGCGCCAGGCCTATAACTGGCATGGCATATTGTCTTCCTTCCCCAGCTGTAAGAACCCGGGACTATGGGGATGCTAGGCTTCTGACACCTCTGACTTAGGCATCCCTGGGAGGATGCTGTGAAGCCAGGCTTGGCAGGAAGAACCACCCAGGAGGGCCTGAGTGGTGGGCCCTCATAGCCGACTGATTGGTCAGTATCCATATATAAACCAGGAAGCCATGATGGAAAGCTGTTTGAGTAACAGCACAGACAGACGGCCTGCTTCTGCTCCAGACCCTACTTGTGATAGACCCTAGATCCTGGCTTCTGAGCCTGGTTTGTCCTTGACTTTATTTGACTGTTCTCTGTAACCTGGGGCCTAACCATGACTTCCTGGTATCCTAACCCAGCTCACTCCTGACCCTTCTACTCATCCCCTGATTGCAACTTAGCAGCTGATGAGGGCCTGGGCTATGTTAGTCAGCAAGTTAGGGTACAAAGCTTCTCTCATTCTCCACCTCTGACTAGTCACTTACAGACTCTTTCCCCAGTGTTTCTACAGATCATCAAGCAGCCAGATCCAGGAAGGAGAGAGTTGGCTTACATTTCAATTGTGCAGCCATGTAAACTGGCCCACAATCTGGCCCTATGTGTGTTCATTTTTAATGTCTGTGGACCAGGAGCAGCGCCAGGGTTTTTGGCGCCTTAGGCACAGGGCCGGCTCGCCGGTCCCGCAGCTCCGGTGGACCTCCCGCAGGCGTTCCTGCGGATGGTCCACTGGTCCCGCGGCTCCAGTGGACCTGCCGCAGGCTTGCCTGTGGATGCTCCACCGGAGCCGCGGGACCAGCGGATCGTCTGCAGGAACACCTGTGGGAGGTCCACCGGAGCTGCGGGACCAGCGGACCGTCCGCAGGCACACCTGCAGGAGGTCCACCGGAGCAGTCTGCCGCCCTCTCAAATCAGGCGGTCACCTAAATGGAAGCGCTGGCCCTGCTGTGGACTCTCTCCCAGACTGCCAGGCATAAGAACTGACCCCAAAATGTCCAAAATGCAACTTTAGCCACAAACTGTCAGTTTGAAAATAGTCAAATTAATTTAAGAATTATTTTTCCTTTTCAGGCACTCTCTGACCCAGCCTTTGTCTGGTCCTGGAAGCAGAACTGCTGATGTGTGAGACAGATGCAGATACACATACATGATGTCCTTGCAGGACTCCCTGCCGGGTTCTGAAAACAAGTGGTTCAGAGGCTGCGGCACAGAAAGTTAAAATTCATTGTTCAGGTGCTGTAATTTTTTTGCCAGTTTATGGCCATTTGAAAATCTGGCCCCTGGTGATCAGATAATGGCTGAATCTTGGCGCACCATATCTGCATTACAGGCCCAACCATATGAGGTAAGTAGCACAGGGGAATTCACCCTGTATGGAAAGTACAAAGAGTGACCATAGGATAATATACAACCTATAGTGTCTAATGTGTTTCAGGAATAATTTTAAAGCTAGTACAATCTGATGAGTCCCATGCTTGTACTTGATTCTTGGAAACAGGAGGGTTTTGTTCAAGGCTAAGAAGTGGTTCTCAGTGCGAATCCTTTACGTAAAAGCACGTTAGAAATCAACATGCAAATCTCGTGCTGAGTGACAATATTCCACAGTATGGCTGTGCCCTGCATTCAAACCAGAGAAACATGGTGCCTTTATGTATACAAAGGAGCAGACAATCCCACATAATCCCCTTTTGGCACATTGTACAGTACCCCCTTGGGACCTGTCGATGTAGCATTGTCGTACTGTAGCTTTTTGTAAGTGGCATGATCACCCGCTGTTGGCTTTAGGAAAGATTTGTCTTCTTTTAAAACCTCAGAAATATACTGTTCTTGTACCTCTTTATTGCTGTTTTGCTTCATTTCTTCTCTGCCCCCAGAACTGCCAGAGCTGTTTCATTATTCTAAAATTAAAATTATGCATAAACACACATACCATTTCATATTAATAGTAATAGCCTTTGAGGAGAAACTCACTGGGCCAAATTTATCCATAGCGTAAGACCATTGCAGCCTATGATGGTATACCAGGGATGAATTTGGCCTATTGACTTTAATACTGATCTAAAATAAAATGGCTTAGAAGAGCTTATCTTATTTCACTGTCTCATGCTACATCAAAGTTAGGAGTCGACTTCCTATTCAGGGAGGGCCCTGTGATCCATTGCACAGGACAGGGAGGGAGTCAAGCACATGAGTTTTATACCTGACTTGAGCTGCTGGATTGATGTGTCTTTGCATAAATCCTTTAACCTCCCTGAGTTTTGCTCTGTAAATGCCTACCCCTGCGAGATGTATGAGGCTAGTCAAGCACGTCTGAGCTGCTATATAAGTGGACAGCTATATCATTCTGGTCTGTTTCCAGAATTAGTCTGTAGTTAAGCATTTTTTAAGGGTGGGGATTTCTTTTCTTGCAATATTGCTTAAATACTGTATTAGAGAATCTCCAAAGCCGGTCATGAATCCAGGAACAGGATAGGAGTCGAGACAGATCTTTTTCTATAGATGCATGAGACAGAGAATGGGGTACGAGTCTACTCCTGTGTTAATGCCATTCCTTAAATACAGTGCTCTTTGGAAAGTTCTACATTAACAGAAGAAAAATGAATTCTCTGTCTCTTTAATGGGATCCCTAGACATATCACCATTCTCATGAGCTCCCACCACATCTCTGAGTATTGGTGATCCAGCTCTTCTCTCCTTTCCCCAAACAAACATTCCTGAAATTCTGGATCTTGATGCAAATGTTGTGGTTAATCCCTGCCCCTACAGTAGGCCAAAATGAAATCCCACACCCAAGCCCCGCACTCTTTGAATCATTTAGATTAACATCTGAAGGCAGCAGCTTGGGCCCATCTCTGAGAAGCACGTTTCTGATCTATGTTTGTGCTACCAGTTGATTCATTTCTAGAGACATTTTATCTGGCAAAACGAAACAGAGGGAAATGAAGATTCAGGGACATAAATTACTTTGTTCAGGATTTAGTGAACCTCAGCAACAAACGAAGCCCTCCTATTTGTCATAGACTCACTGTTCTTAAACTGCTTAGCCTTGTAGAGTTTGTCTCACTCCTGCAGTCTTTGAATCCCTCCTCTCATGATTGTTAGGGGGCTTATTCCTTCACCCTTTCATTAGAATAGCCAATTGGTTAGTGCGCTCACCTGGGATGTGGGAGATAGAGGTTGAAGTCCCTTCTGAAAATCGGGCAAAAACTCCGTCCTGGACCTTCCTGACAAAAGTATCATCAAAGTGAGATGCTTCTATGGAAACTTTTTCTGACAAATCAGCATTTTCCAATGGAAAAACCATTTTCTTAAAAAATCAAATCAAATTAAGGGCCCAATCCAAAGCCTATGGACATCAACCCTGTTGACTTTAGTGGACTTTGAATCAGGCTCTAAATGTGCATGAGCGTGTTCTCCTGTGTTTGTTTCCAGCATCCCTCCCCAGCCTCGCGCACAGCCTGAAATCACAGTAGCATCACAAAATAGTTTCTCTGGATTCTAAGCCTTTGCTCTAAACACTATCCAATAAATCCTTGGCTTCAAGGCACTCTGGGCTGCAGTTTCATTATTAAAACTCATTTTATATACTTTCTGGGTAGCACTGCTTGAGAGAGTCCAGGGACCAGATCCTCCACGGGTGTAAGTAGGTGCAGGTCCAGTGGACTCAATAGGGCCAGGCCCACATACACTAGCTGAGGATCTGTCCCTGTATTTTTTTTCTCCTCGCTGGTGGCAGTTGCTCAAATCACATTATGACGAACGGCACAAAGGGAAGGGAACAGTCCTGATGAATGTCTGGGTTTTATTACTCTTGTGGTTGTGCAGTTTCTGCACCCGCTTTATTAAAGACACTAGATGGAGGAGCAATATATATTTAAATAAAACTACCCAGGATGTGCAGCACCAAGTCCTCAGGCTGTTCTCTGCTTGGAAAATTCCAGACTTACTGCGTGAGAACTTGGGAATTAGTGACACGGGGAGGGTGCAGGGACATATGTTTCCTTTAAATTACGTCCCCCCCTCCCCCCGCCGCCCCAGAAGGTGCAGAACTAAAGCAGGAGAGATGCTGTAGTAATCAGGCTTAACAATAGGTCCTTCTTAGCCCTCAAGTGTACAGTGAAGAAACCTAATAGAAAAGCTAGCTAGATGAGATTTTAGATTAGAATATAATCACCCCCCATAATCATAAATACACTCTCTTCAACAGCAAGTAGTACTGTGCCATAAACTCCATTGATTTACCCTCCTCTGCAATCCCTGGTCTTTGTGCTGCATGCCTTACCTTCCCAGGCAAAATTACTACTGTCCCTTGCATAATGCAAACAGATGCATTCAGCTGCCTGAGAACCATAGAAGATTAGGGTTGGAAGAGACCTCAGGGGGTCATCTAGTTCAATCCCCTGCTCAAAGCAGGCCCAACCCCAACTAAATCATCCCAGCCAGGGCTTTGTCAAGCCAGGCCTTAAAAACCTCTAAGGAAGGAGATTCCACCATCTCCCTAGGCAACCCATTCCAGTGCTCTTAGTGAAATAATGTGACTTCTAGGAAGTCACATTGTAGAATTGCTCAGACTAAAGGCCAGGTCCTGCCTTGTGCTACACAAGTGCATTAATGTGGGCAGTGGGGCCAGGGGGCTTTCCCATTTGCTCCTGCACAAGCAGTAGGGCAGTGTTCCAATTTAGAGGGCTAGGAAGACGGCAGGCTCACTTGCTATCATGTAGGCTGGAGCATCATGGACCCAAAGGAGCATGGAGTCCTGTCGAGCTGGTTGGCACGGTAAGTCTATTTTCTATGGCAAATTGTGATGCATGTATTTCCATTCTGGATCAGAGGGAAACGTTTAAACTTTGAAATATCCTATGGTATGGAGATTCTGAAAATTAGCTATAACAACACTGACATGTTAATACCCCAGAAGTCTAAATAAAACAAGTCAAAACTAAATGAGAAACCCTAAACAATTATTTTTGACCTTTTCTCATCCAGACACAGAATAAAATATTTTGATTTTGACAAGTCTGCGTTTTCCAATGGAAAATTGTTCCATCAAATAATTTTTTTTTTTTTAGCTTTTTGGACCAGCTCTATTCTGCTGGATGGGTAGTGCGGCCTGTCACAGCACACTTGCTGGCATCCAGGGCACATGATATTTGAGAGAGGAAGATGTCAGGGAGCATGAACTGCTACTGCTTTGCAAAGGAGCAGCAATATGAATGTGTCCTTGTTCTGAGCCATCCTGTCCTGGTCCATCCCTAAGATGTGTCCATCTCTCTCGCTCTCCCTATCACACATACCTGGCTCCTGCATTTTTGGGTAGTGTCACAGGGTTACTTGAGGTGGTGGGGTTAAGGCCAGTGACAAATTCATGGATACCTGGGCCTTATTAAAGGACTCAGAGTAAAATCAGCAGGCAGCAGGTACGTTCTCTGAGCTAGGGTCTGAAGGACGCTGGGTACATCAGAGGAACCAGCCTTGGGGGCTCAGTGCTCTGTAACAGAACAGGGAATAGAGCCTAGAAGGGGCTGAGAATGGTATTCCAGGGGCAACCTGGGACCTATCACCCTATCCTTGAGGCAGAAGGACTTACCCAGATGGCCTGGAAATGGGACGGGCCCAGGGCCCAGAAAGTGGGCTGGAGAGAAGCCTGTGAAGGGCAGAAGGGCCTCTTTGTTTGTTGAGACTTTTTAGTTTGGATGTTTTTGCTACCCAGGAAGGGATTAAATTTGTGTGACTTGGCTGTAGGGTGGAGCCATACCTCCAACACACACTGGCATGTGGAGAGCTGAGGAGAGGCGCCAAGGGGAAGGACATTCAGGCAAGGATCACTAGTGGCAGTGCCGTGCTGGAGCAGTAGCAGTGCTATGGTCGGCCATGCTCCACGGCAGGCAGGTTCTCCATTTTAGAGTGACTGGAATGCGAATTTTGCACATCACACTTAAGAGAACTTGTCAAAAACCCAACAACAGAACTTCTGTTGCCTCCTGCTCCCTTTCTTTGCTCCAGCTTTGTCATGTCTTCAATGAGCTGGCAGCATGTGAATTTCAGGGAAAATAAACAAAGCATCCTGGAGTTTTCTGTGTCAGTACAGCCAGTCCCATCAGAACATCTTTAATCATGTCCTAGAGGCTTATCATGAACTCCAAAGGCTATTCTCTGTGTGTGTCATCTGGCTCTTTTTTTGTTTTCTTCACTTGTCAGGCTGAACTAGCTTGAAGAGATCCTTGTGCTATGAGGGGACTTGTATTGTTTCTGAAACCCCATACTGATGAGGGGTTTGGAAAGATAAAGATGCCACATATCTAACACATCATCCATAATGACAAGAAAGGAAATACTACGCGATGTTCAAAGACAGCTGGTTGCTCGCATAGTGTTTTTGTTCCTTCCCCTTGCTGTTTGCAGCTACCAAATATTTAAAGGGAGTTAAATACACACAAAGTACTTTCTATTCTACATGTCCATTTTAGTGAGTGTAATAGATGAAATGGGGCTATTAAGAGAGAGAGAACGCAAGGGGAAGAGGTCTAGGAGATCCTGAGTGGTGGTGGGATGGAGGTGCTCATTAGACTCTATTGAATGTGAAGTACTCTTTGAAAAAGTTAGAGGAGCCCTGTCCCAGATAGCCCCTAGCAATTGGTAATAGGATATGGAGCCTTTCACCTCCAAGTAGCCTGTATAAGAACAGCTTGTGGTGTCTGTACAGTTCCTGATGAGCATATGTCCATTACAATCATCACCTTCAACGAAGAGCCTACACTGGCACTCTCACTTCTGCTGATAGACCCATTGAGGCACATTAACTGGGTGTCTTGCACAGCTGCTGCCTGTGATGTGTCAACTCTCTGGAGAGATGACAGCAGTGTTCAGCCAGCTACTCTTATCAATAACTAGCCTTTAAAAGAGACACTTTAAGAACAGAAACAAAGGCTAATGCATTAAAGCAACCTAAGGTATTTGGACATTCAATTGCCAATTAATTATCCCTTAGATGGTTTTGAAAATCCCATCATAATTGTCTAAACTGCTCAAAATTTGTCACAAAGGCCCAGGTCTGGCATGGCTTGGTTAAGTGCTGGCAGGAGCTATCGGGTTTCAAGATCTCCAAGTCAGGTGGCAAGAAGGAAGATGATAGCTGGAGGTATTGTTTCACTTTGTGTGTGTGTGTGTGTGTGTGGCTGAATTTTCAGACCTGTTGAGCCACTGAAATCAAGAGGAGTTTCAGGTCGAATTATGGGAATGCAAGACCTCTGAGAATCTGACCCAAAGTGTCCTTTCATGTGTTACTAACATCTTTGACTAATACACTAGAAAAGTTTAAAAAATAGTTTTCTTTTCCTTTGTAAAACTCCCCTTTCTACCTCAATACATTAATTTTGGGGGATGGTGGTGGGGTGTTCTAACTACTTTCCTCCCTCTTGCTACGTTTCCTTTGGTGAACTTGTGTCATGAGTAAAGTCCATTAATAGTGTTGTGGTCGTAGCTGGAGGCCCCAATCACATTTGGGACACTGTTATGCTAGACACTGTTCACTCACATCAAAAAAGACTGTCCTTACCCCAAACAGATTATAAAATAAATATGAGATGAGAGATAATTGGTGACTATAACACAGATGAGGGAGCAGAAGCAACAATGAGACAATTAAAAAGTGTACTAAGCAATGGCTACAATTTAATGCCAAACTTTGAATGACAGCTGCAATATGGAATATCTGGACATCCTATTACAATTTTCTTGTTGCTGTTGCATAATCAACTAAAAGACTCTAGCAATTAATATTAAATACTCCAAGCCCTCTAATGTAGTAATGATCATGCTCGTTAATTTAAAATGATTGCTTTACTGGAATAACTGAATAGATAGTCTCTAATCTGACTTCCTATTGCCGGAGAAAGCAGGAAAAATAGACATGTTCAAAAACACTCAGCCTAACACAGAGATAAAAGGGGAGAACAAATCTTGAGAAACTTCCTATAGAAATTGTGGATTTTCCCCTCTAGTCTGAAACACAATTTAATAGGTACTTCTAAAGGTATATTTTGCATTCGTTCTTGAAAGACTTTTATTTCTCTTATGAAAAATTGTTTCTGCAGGTTTCAGACTGATCTTCTCTCAGATAAAGTTTAATAAGTGAAATTGTTTCCATCATTGTATTTGACAAATCTGACGTGCTGTTAGTAAAAACAGAAGAATAAGCCAGCACTTAAATAAGATTGTGCCATGACTGACAGGCCCTAAATATGGCCACCTTGTTGTTAAAAACCAGCACACTTTTAGGCACACTGACTTCTTGATCCTGAAAAGTCTGATTATCCCCCTATCCTACAATTGGAACATATTCAATGTTCAAACTACAGTATTCCTTTGTAGAACTTTATAACAACAATCCTAGAATGCTAGATTTTCCTCCTTCAAAACATTATGTGAGATGACTAATCACGTTTCAAGGGACTGTACAACAATTCCTCTCTAATAAAAATACCCAGCTCCAGATAGCACTTTTCCTCTGTAGATCTCAGAACAGTGACTTTCTTGTGTATTTCAGAGTAGAGAAGAATGAATAGCATAATAATACTTGACATTTCATCAGGGGTGGCTCTAGACATTTCGCCGCCCCACGCAGGGCGGCATGCTGCAGGAGGCGCTCTGTTGGTCGCCGGTCCCGCAGCTCCGGTGGACCTCCCGCAGGCGGACCCTCCACAGGCACGCCTGCGGGAGGTCCACTGGAGCCGCAGGACCAGCAGACCCTCCACAGGCACGCCTGCGGGAGGTCCACCGGAGCCGCCTGCCGCCCACCCGGCGACCGGCAGAGTGCCCCCTGCGGCATGCCGTCCTAAGCACGTGCTGGGGTCTGGAGCCACTCCTGCACTTCATTTGCACCATTCATTTCAGGATAGCAAAGTGCTTTGGAAACCTTAGCTGAGCCTCACAACATGACTTTAAGTGTTTCTATCCCTGTGTTGTTATTTGGGAAACAGAGACACAGAGAAGTCAGGTGTCTTGCCTGCAGCTTCACATTAAGACAGTGACAGAGAAAGGACTAACCCAGGCATTTTAACTTGTAGTCCCCTGGCTATATATCCTCACTAGCTATAGGTCTACCAGCTCTGATAATGTTTTTGTATCTGACAAGTGATGGCTACACATTAGAATGGACAAAAGCAATTGGCAACATCTCCCAGCTGGAAACTGGATGTGTTATCTTAAAATAGCCAAGACTTTGCAGTCCTTCGGCATCCTCCTAATGTAGGGGAGATTTTGGCAAACCAGTAAAGTGCCTGAAACCACTATGGCTTATTGGAAAAGCAGCCAAGTCAGCAGGCCATAAAGTGGCCGTATAGCAAACTCAGCTTGACCAAGGCAGGAGGGGAGGAAGTTTTGGGTGCCACAGAAAGGGCAGCTTGACCCCATGTCCCTCCTGATAAGAATTGTGTTAAAGTTGCTGATACATGCATTTTAGAAGAGCAGGAATATCTACTGGCACCTTAAGGCTGCAAACTCTGGGAAAACCCCACACCTGCTTAATCAATACTCAGAAGGAACCTGTTGCTTGACCATTGAAACTACTTGCTTAACAAGTTTTCTTTAAGAGATATGGCATTCTGTTACTAATGTATAAATAAGGGGGAAAAGTTTGAGGTAGGGATACTCTTCAGGACTGGACTCTCCCTCTGGATGCATCTTGTGTTCCCCACCAGCACATGGGCTGCTGCTGTGCCACTCAAGAACCACACTCAGCTTTGGTAATTATCAAGGGTTGGGGGTGTTTTACTAACTTGTTGCGGACGTATGTAAGTGATTGAGACCAAGTAACGTTTAGCTTTAAGTGAAAGCACTCTCCTGTTGTATTGTTTGTGCCAGCCGTCTATTGGTTGGGCTGCTATGTCTCCCTTGATTTATTTTCTGACACTACCTCGCGTAGAGTAAAAGTTATCAAGAGCTTTGGGTTGAAAGAATCCTGGGTAACACTAATTAAGCCAGTAGTCACTTTGTTGTGCTTGGCTCAAGTGGTGTTGCACTTCGCAAACCTTTCTGAAGAAAACACTTGGTTTAAAGGTTACCAAAGTCTACAGCATAAGAGAAGAAGGATGGGATTGTGGTTAAGTCACTGCAACAGGACTTGGATTCAGTTGATAGCTCTGGGACAAAGTTCCTGGGTGATAACATCTGTGTCTCAACTCCTGATCTGTACGATTGGATAATACTTAACAGATCTTAAGCGGATAAATCCACAAAAACTTGGGAGATCACTTGATTTCTGCTTGAAATACCCAGAAAAATATTAGAATCAGCCTACAATATATTACAAAAAGGATCTCCAAGAATCTACCTATTGTGTACATAATATTCTATGATCAGATCAGAATATACTGCAAGAGCTAATCAATCCAAATACCCTCGTGAACAATAATTCAGTCAACTGGCGAAGTAATTGAGTGTAGACAATGAAAAATGAAGACTCCCTCCTTTTGTGAACTATTAGCCAGGTTAATTTGCTTTTAATTATCTTTCTCTATTGATATAGTTTAAAAAACAGCATATGATGAAATTCCAGCACATCAAGCATTTATTTATATTAGCAAGGTCTCAGAGTTGCTGTGTTCCTAAAGTTTAAGATCATTTGTCTTCAGCTTTTCAGCGATGTTATCATCCTTAGCATTTCCTTTGTCAAGCCAAAGGGTAGAGTCACACTGTATTGTTATGACTGGCAACACCTTGGGAACCTTGGGACTATCACTGAAAGAGTTAGAAAATAATAGTTTCAGACACGACGTTCTGTTGTTCCTTTGGGCCATGTTATCCCTGCATCAGATACAGTCCCTTGAGCAACTTCCTTGGACTTTAAAGAACTTCTGCGCTGTTTCTAGCCCATCTTGTGGCTTTTGATCATGAGTCGGGCTTGCGGGGAGAAACAAAGAGTAGCTTGGTGCCTCTGTGCAACTGTAAAAAGCTATTTTAATTCTGAGTTGTCTTCCCATTTATTTTTCATCTAGGGGAAAGCCATGGGCATGGAAGAGGTCTGAATTGTGCTGTGTATCTTTATAACCATAGGCCAAATATTGTTTCATAACCAAGAAAGATAGTCTCTGTCTTAAACGTAATGACAGTCTGTTCATATATATGATTAATTACTTGACTCACCGCTCATTTAATTGGTGTACTCTGCTGTAGGCTTCATCATCCATTTTGGCACAATCCATTTTAATGTCTTATGGGGGTAGTTTCTAAAACAAATCCTATAGCAAATTGTTAAGGCTTGTTTTCTGGGAGAGAGCTGTGTATGTGGTACAAATAGCTATAATACAGGTACCAGTTAATCCCTACTTTATGCACAATGTGATAATTACCTCTGAAAACAATTTCACATTCTATTGAAAGAGACACAAAGAATTGGTTTTAGATTTGCATTAAATGCACATATTGGGCAGGGAGAGGAGAAGAGAAATGAGCAATTGGCTAGTAGATATAAATGAGCCAAATTCATCCCTGGTGTTGTTTCAGTGACATCAATGGAAATTGATTCCATTGGCATTAGGAAACTGAATTAGGTAACCTAAAGTTGGAAAGCAGCTTCTTAACTTCTGTGGTTCTTGCACCAGGGACTAATCTGGTCCAAACTCTTCATTTACAACCTTTGGAAAGCTTTAACTACAGCACATCTTCCTAATTAGAGCACATTATTATACAGGCGAGTCTCATCTTACGCTGGGGTTCTGTTCCGCAGTTAGAGCGAAAACCACATATAGTCAAAATTACATTGAGTTGAATGGTGGGCGGAATTGCCCGCACTATAGGTGCAATATTAAAATTATTTTTCTCTTTTTTTGTTATTGTTTTTGCTGACCGTGTAAAGCTGAAATCGCGCATGTTAAATACACGTAAAATGCAAAACCTATAGTTATTAATTTGCATTAAAACAATGCAGAAACCTTACCAAGACTGAGGTCCCTTTGTGCTAGACACTTCATGAACACATAGGATGCCCCGCTCCCAAGAGCTTACAGAGTAAATAAATGAGACATGAGAAGGGGGGCAAAAAAGGGAAAGAGAGTTGCCCAAAGTCACATAGCAGATCAGTGGCAAAGCCAGAAGTAAAACTAAGGTCTCCTGACACCCAGTCAGGGGCTTTGTCCTCTAGACCACACTATCTCCTGTGAACTTAAATGTGATTTTTAATAATCCGAGTATATTTTTTAGAACAAGACATAGTAGGCTAGTTAATTCTTGTGTCAGGTTCAAGGAAATATAAGTTTCATTATAAACCCAGTCACAAGTAGAGCTGGTAGAAATTTTTGTTGACCAAGATACTTTCCCAGCTGAAATATTGAGTTTAGTCTAACGAGATTTTTTTTGTATGTGTGGAAAAACAATTAAACTTTTTTTGATTTTTTTTTTAAAATGGGAACATTGTAAAGGAAAGATGAAATGTTTTTGTTTTGACATTACCAGTTTGAATGTCTTTGAACTTTTTATTCTGGAAATGTTTCTAGATCTCAATTTGTCCCATTTTGAGATGAAAACAAATGTCAAAACAGATTTTTCCCATTAGATGGAAATTCCATTCTCCAGATAAGTCTAGTGGTCAGAGCCAGAAAGGTGACTTGGGATACATCTCTAAATCCAGTGATGTCTGAGCTGTTTGGATTTATCCAAAATGTCCCACACCGCTGAACATGAAAGCATGTAGACAACTGTCTCTCTGAATCAAACTAAGCCTGGTTTTGGGGTTTCAAAACCTGAACCATCAGTGGCATATCTGCAGTTATGAATGACTCTCCCCTTCCATTTCAGTGGCATATCTGCAGTTCTGAATGACTGAGAGATTCATAAACCTTCCAGCAAAACTGGGCTGAGTTGCAGGTTTGTTAGCCTGATTTCACTGTACAAATTGATTAGATTAACATACAAGTGTCTGTGAGTTTCAACATATGGATATGCACAGTCAGTTCCAGTGTCCATGATGTATACAGCTCTTGTGGCAGATAGTGATCCCCAAAAGGTAGCCTGAGATGTTATGTGAGATCAGGACGACACTGGGGCCAGGTTATCCACTGGTGTAAATCAGTATCATTTCATTAAAATCAGTGAAGCTAGGGATATTTAAACCAGGTGAGAAGCTGGCCTCCAGTGCTGGTGTGGTTAACAGAGCACAGAGATACATTCTCCTTGCCTTTGCTTGTTTAAAAGGACCACTGTGTGCTGTGTCATTTGGAGCTGTGGTTTAATGTATCCCAGGAGACAGGCTATTGCAGTAGTCAAGTTTACAGGTGACAAATGGATGGATCACTGCAGCCAATCTGCCTCTGACAGGAAAAAGGCGACCAAAGATGATACTAGGCATTTGTTTGTGAAAACTGTGCAGCAAATGGAACCATAATAACTCCCCACTGTTCTGTGATTGATTATGTACTATGGTTTGAGACGTCGTTATGAGAAATGGGCTCAAGCTGCAAAATTCAAGTCTTCATCTGGATACCAAATGCCCCAAAATCCAAGCGTATTTGGATCCATTGTTTACAGTATGACCCATTATACAAACAGGGACCAAATGCAACATTCTGGGGTGTCTGTGAGTTTGAGTTTGTAATTCCAGTGTTGCCTCTCCTACCTCAACAACCTAAAATTGGAGGGCAATCAGATGCATTTATGTATTTTGAAACATTCAGGTTTATTTAAAACTTAAACAATAAGAAATAAAAAAAATATATAAAAAAATAAAGAAACAGGAAATGCAAAAATCCCAGGTCAGTACTTAAGATGTAAAAGCTTTTATTTATAAGTCGCTGTACTACTGTTAATGAGTTTTGTTAGAGCTTTATCCAGTTCTCTTTAATTCTCAAATTGGTTTTACAATTATGTGAAGCACACCTTTGCCAGGTAATAGACAGAATACAGAAAGCTGAAAACAGCAATAAAAATGTACAGTAGAGCTTCTGTTTCTTTAATTAGGCAAAGAAAGAACTGTACAGAACATAAACTATGAATTCTGGCTGGAAAAGACAGCTGAAACATTTAACGCTTCTCTTAGTGTCAGCGATTCACAAGGAAGAAGCATGTGAGGCTAAGATTGGGCTACCAGGGTAAGCCCTGCAGCAAGTGTAGGGAGAACACATTCATGTTAATAGGAAAAGTAATTTTAAAAAAGGGATGGGGGCAGCATTAGAAACCAGAGGAGGGATGTGTGTTGAGACTGGTAGAAGCAGTGAAAAGAAATGCCATGATTTATTGTGCTGTAGACTTTCTAACACTATGGACAAGATTCTCCTTCTGCACTATAAAGTAGACAAACTAATCCTAGCTGGGAATACCCCTGGCATGGAGTTCCACAGTCTTTGGTGGATTGTTGCCAGCTGCTGCAAACGAGAGCAGCCCCCAGGCTACTCCAAATTGCACCCGAGCCAGGGCTGAGGCAGATAATGAGAGCTATAATGAGCTCCCTAATGCCCTCCCTTTGTGTAAACAGCATGAAGTCTGGCCCTGTATCCCTTTCTCCCACCTTTTCCCATGGAGAACTGTTTGGAATGTGTGTATTGAGAAACAAGATGAGGTAGTAGCACATTTGACTCAAGGGCGTTCGATTTTGTACTTACTAGTGAGGCAGAAGAAACCTGATGGGTTTTTGTTTGGTGTTGGGGAAAAAACCTTTGTGTTGGCATAACTCACTTTGGCTTGCCACTGCTACATCTCCAGCATAGAGTCTCTTTCTGCCCACTCCCAGGGGTTCAAAAACTCACTGGAGTAAGTCAGAAAACATTTTGCAGAAAGTTTTGAGTTTTTGGCACTTAAATGTTGGATTTAGGTATCTAAAGCGGCAGGTAAGCACCTAAGTCCCTCTTGTGAGTTGAGCCCAAATTATATTTGTACTTACGCATTATGGAACGCATTCACACACACGTGGGGAAAAAATAACTTTAACCCTGCTCTGCTGTTGGAATTAGAGGCTCAGGAAAGTTTAAGTGAAGCACTTCTGCAAAACCAGCAAAATCCACAGGGCTTGGAAATTCTTTCATAAAGGACCAAAGCAAAGGAAATATCTAGCTGCTGTTGTGTTGTTTCTCAGGCACCTTAGAGAAAGCTGATCCTCCTTAAGTATTGTGTTATTTGAACCTTCTCTGATGATGATTTGTTGGGAGATTAGAAGCAAGGGGAATTGAGAAATAGAGGTGCTAACAGTTAAGTGTCACAGAAAAGTAAACTACAACCCTGGTGCTTCTCTAATTATTAGATCTGAGTATTTAATTCATAAAACCATTACCAGTGATTGTTGCTACTCTCCTTTTCATTGGGCAGACACAAAAAGTAATTGTCAAGTGCATTAGCTTTTCAATGTGTTTTTAATGTGAATTTTGTTTACTCTGTGGCTTGCTATTTGAAATTAACCCCTCCAAATGCTATCTGGTGCTTAATTGTGATTGATCCCATGGTATTGTTTCTTTTCTACGCCGTCCTTCTTGGCTGCTAAAAATGCCCCCTTAAACTCCAGCTTTTATGCCAATGGTGCCTCCCTCAAGAACCTATATATCTATTTCTCCCTCTTAATTCTTGGCTCATAGCATCCATTGTGCTTCATACCCTGAACTAGCAGTAGTAGTGATCAACAGCTTGATGTCTAGTTGGCAGCCAGTATCAAGCGACGTGCCCCAGGGTTCAGTCCTGAGGCTGGTTTTGTTCAACATCTTCATTAATGACCTGGATGATGGGATGAATTGCACCCTCAGCAAGTTTGCAGATGACATTAAGTGGGGGGAGAAGTGGATAGGCTGGAGGGTAGGGACAGAGTCCAGAGTAACCCAGACAAATTGGAGGATGAGGTTCAACAAGAACAAGTGCAGAGTCCTGCACTTAAGATGGAAGAATCCCAGTTATTGCTACAGGCTGCGGACCGACTGGCTAAGCAGCAGTTCTGCAGTAAAGGACCTGGGGGTTACAATGGATGAGAAGCTGGATATAGGCCTACCCAGAGGGGGGTGCAAGTGGGGCAATTTGCCCCAGGCCCCAGACCCCGCAGAGGCCCCCATGAGAATATAGTATTCTATAATATTGCAACATTTTTTTTAATGGAAGGGGCCCCTGAATCCTCTGAGCAGGCTGGCTGGATATGAGTCAGCAGTGTGACCTCATTGCCAGCTGTGGAGCCCTAGAACAGTCTGTGCCATCAAGGCATTCTCATGGGAGCTTTGCCATGCATTGTAATGGGTGCAGGATCAAACCCTCACTGTATAAAAATGGCAGCACCAAGCCCCAGGAATGCAAGGGGGAGTTTTCTAGGAAGCTGAGACTTTTCTCTCTCAATTTTAGTTAAAAATGGGGAGATAACTAGTCAGATTTATACCCTCAGCCTTCACCTTAAGAACTGTGGCCCCATATAATTTGAGCTAAAGGATCTAATTCCTCATTTACAGTGACTGTGCTGTTTATATCCTCTTCATAATCCCCCAGATAGAGACTCTGTTATATAACTCTAATTACAAACTTAATTTTCCAACATATTTCACAGTTTAATCCTGGTGAGAAGATCTATTCTAGAAGTTTTCAGTCCATTGGGCTGACAACCCCGCACTATTTCCCTTGGAGGAAGGCATGGGTTGGGAAGGTGTCTTCTTCTTTTTTTTTTTTTTTTAAATTAATTTTGTTTTATTTGTTTGCATGAGTGATAACTATAGGGATATGCCAAGGAAAATCTTATTCATTCAAATCCTTTTTAGGAACTATCTGTCTGTTTTGTTTTTCTTTCCATCCTTTATGTTCAGGTGGATAAGAGGACTAAGAGTTCTAAACAGTCAATGTCAAATGCCCCATTTTCTAACTAACTGCTTGAGCAGCTAGCAAAATGAAAGGAGATTTTAACTAGGACATTTTGAGCATTTAGTCAAATGGTCTGACCACAGAACACGTGGCTCATCTGTTTCAGGAGTATTCTCGTACTTTGTGGAAAGTGAAAAGAATGCAAACTAGAATAAGAAAAGCACCTTAGATAAAGATAAAAGTAAAACCCATAGTAGATATATTATTATTTATTTGTTGTGTGGTAGTACCCAGGCATTGATCAGAGCTGTGGAGTCTTGTGTTGATGCTATACTAAAAAAGTGTTTGCTGTTTAGAGCAAACTACAGTATACATAGATTGTAAAACTTCACACTGAACTAAACTGGATGAAAATGTGGGATGAGCTTTGGCCTGAAGGAGGTTCAGGGGGAACTAAATTGATCTGTGTGGCTTAACTTGTTGATTCCAAAGTCAGACTGTGAATTATTTTATGTGAATGTAATATCCACAGTGGGTAAATCTGAGTGTTTCTATAAAGCAAGAAGTATTTGCTGGGTTAAAAAAAAGTGAATAAATTTGACTAACACAGCCAAGAATTTTATAATGTATTTGTAAGTAGAAGATGATGCTAAAACTGAGTATCTTTTTTGCAAATTGTTCATGTAGATGTAGCGTGTAAGTGTACACGTACAGTATGAGAAAACACATTCAACAGTACTGAATATAGATATCCTTCTCCTCTCAAATTGTCAACCTATTCATGAATCCTTAATTTAACATAGAAAAAACTGACTATTCAACATCTTAGTTAAAAAGAAACCTCTAGCCATTGTCCTCATTTGTGAAATGTTTCTATCTGTTGGCAGCCAAAATTCCCTTAAACAGAATTTAATAAATTTCTCAATTATGTTTTGGGTTATTAGAAACATTCAGATGCATTCATATCTACTAGATGAAAAGGAATATGTTAAACATTAGACATAACATATTGAAACACTATATTCTGGGCGGTGGAAGGATGAGTTGTAAGGACATAACAAGCTTATCTAGGGCTTAAGAGAAATAAGATCTGTTCCCCAATAAGGAGCAGTTGCTTTTTTGGGGGTGAGGGGAGCGGAACCAATTTTATGAAGGGGAGGGGAAATCTAGTGATGAGACTGGTTTTAATCAAATAGTAATTAGCCTAAGATATTTTTGTAGACCTCTAAAACAGATACACCAAATTATCTGAAGCACACCAGTCTCAAGCTTTGTGCATGACCTTAAGAAAATCCTGTTTTAGGCCTAAATAAGAAATATAAAGTGTTGTGGATGGGGGGTTGGAGTCACCTGGATTGGTGAATTTGGTGTGAAAAATATGCTTTCTTGCTAATGGAAAAATATAAGAAGTGTATGTGAGTAATGTCCATAAAATGTACTCAAGACCTAATCACTCAGCAAGATTTGAAGAGTGGGGGGCCTTGCTAAGCTGAGTGGTTCAGCAAAAATCTCCCGTGGGTTTACTGTGCTACAAAGAGGAATCCTAGAAGTGTAGGACTGGAGAGGACACCAGTAGGTTATCTAGTCCATTCCTCTGCACTCAAGGCAGGACTACGTAATAAGTAGACCATTCCTAACAAGTGTTTGTCTATCCTGGCCTTAAAAACCAATGATGGAGATTCCACAACCTTCCTAGGCACTTTGTTCTAGTACTTAACTACCCTGACAGTTAGGGATATTACCCTAGTTCTTGGTCCAGATATGTGGGATGGGAATAGAAACTTGACTGGTAGAGTAGTCTACCTGGACTTTTATGCTCCAGCGGTGGAAGGGAATACTCGGGTATCTAGGCTTTCTGGGTTTGTCCCATTGTTCCCTTAGTTCATCCATGTCAACTCCCACCTAGCTCTTGTCCTGAATGGAACCCCTGGAGGTACGTAACACTTTGTGCAGCTTATCCAGATCTTGTAGTGCAGAATCCCTGGGCTGCCAGAGGGATTCTCCATGGTTGTGGATGAAAGGGTTAAATTTGCCTCTAGGTTAAGTTTCCACTGCATATGTCTCCCATTTCTCAGAGTCACAATTCAATTACCTTTACCACGTTTCAAGAAAAAATGTGTCGGGGGGGGGGGGGTGTTCACTCCACACAAGGCCTGGAAGGGTTAAGATGGCTATGTGAGCCAATTAACTGCCCGGGGCTGCACCTGGAAAAGGAGACAGGGAGTAGGGATTTAATTAGAAGAGTCTCAGCTGGATGGGAACAGGCAGGGCCTATATCAGCCAGGGCTGACAACAGAAGGGGCTGCAGGGGGAGTCTGCAGCCACTTCCTGGGAGAAAGGAGGTGTGTCTGGTGATAGAGGCAAGTAGCCTACAGTTACTTGGCAAACCCAGAGAAGAGAGAGAGTCAGAGAGGTGGGCAAAATCAGCAAGGAAAGATTGTCTTTGGAAAGTTTGCTTCCATGGATGGAGGTGGGGTTCATTTCTTGCCTAGGCAGCTGATTGGGATAAGACATCTAGAGCAGAGACTAGTCTGAGAGGCGGTGTCTTCAGTGGAAACCGGAGTCTCTCACGAGTGATACTAAACATTCTAGGTAAAATCCTGGTCCCACTGGAGTCAATGGGATGTTGCCATTCCCCTTCAATAGGGCCAGGACTTCATCATCTCACCAAAATTGGGGAGAGAGCCTCAGTTGGTGTAAATTGTGATAGCTGCTCACTTAAAATCAGTGGAACACTGACCTTTTCTACTAGCTAAAGTTCTGACTCCATATTTAAAGTACTGTGTAAGGTGCCTATAACAACCACCAGATGAGGAAACCTTGCTTCACGGTTCTATCCTGCTTTTGTCTTATCCAAAAAAAGAACCATGTTCCTGAGCTCAGGTACTGAAGTTTAGAGCCCAACTTTCTGAAATGCTGAGCATCCACTGCTCCCAATGACATTCTTAGCCTCTCTGCAAATCAAATCCTAATGGAGAACATATGATTTGCATTTGAAAAGGAGACACTTATAGGAGTGCTGGAACAACTTGTATAGTGGGGGTGCTGAGCACCATTAAACTAAACTGGAAACCCGCTACATGATGAAGACCACCTCAAGCCAGGGGGTGCAACAGCACCCCTAGTTCCAGCATCTTTGGAAAATTGTGTTTCAGGATAACTTCCTGGGTTTTCAGACCTGGAAATCTAAACTTGCTCAGACCAGGCTCCACACACAATTTCTGCAGTGTAATATCCTTTAAATATTAATAAAACAAACCTTTAAACATCTTATTGGCAATATGCAGACTCTCAGCAATGATTATGCTATTAAGCTATAATTGCAGTTAAAACTCTACATCCAGATTGCTCATTACTTAGCAAAGCAAGCCTGTGCTGATGTAGACAAAGTATTTCTGCTTATATAACTGCAAAGATATCAAGCATATGTAACTTTGCATGCTGAACTGAATGGGAAGACATCAGCATGGGCTGAAGAAGCCAAATTACTAGCCTCAGATGACATAAAACAACATTACAGAAAAAGATAACTGTGAAAGTTACTAACAGCTGTGAATCATTATCACCTTAGTCATTCTGGTGTGGGGTGTGTGCGTATAGGATGGGACATAAAGGTGCTGCCTGGGTCCACAAAGGTACTTAGGTGTCTCAGTGCCGTTGTTTGGCACCACTGCGATCCACCGAACTCTTGCTCGGCTGCTGCCTAACCCTGTGGGTGCCAAAACTCAATAACTGAGGTTTTTCAGTACAAGTTCCCTATGTGTCTAAGTTTCTGCCTGGGGGTGTGTGCACTGTTGCCTCCCTCTAGGCATCCAGATGCCCCACAACAATCCACAAACTAGGAGAAGATAGGCAGAGGAACACCTACACCTATCTTCAGTGCCAGGCCTGATCTGATGGGCATGCTCAGAGGCTGTCCAACTCCACACAAAATAACAGGCATTGGGGAAGAGGAGCCCTTCTCTTATAACCTTTAGCCTAGTGGTGTGGGAGATCCCAGATTCAAGTCCCCCTTCTGTCTGATGAGAAGGGATTTGGATAGGGATCTGCTGTTTCTCATGTGCCTGAATCACTTGGCTAAAGGTTACAAGGCAGTGTGACCCAGAGACCCCTCAGTGTCAGCTGGAAGAGGGCACAGGGGGTTCATAGGGCTTTACAGGAATCACCTGGGCTGGATATATGCATAATAGTTCATTGAAGGTAGGCCTATGCAGCCAATTAGTGTACAGATAGTATTTAAGGAGATTTGTATTATACTGAAAATTGTGTTGTTAAAGTCTTGGAGTTAAGATAGGTCACCAGAAGGTGACCTACCCCAGAGGCTGGAGGTAAGACAGCTATTTACCTGCCTGGTTGTTTGAGCATGCTGCGCTATACAAACTGTGGGTCAGGACTGCAGAATGTGTCAGGGCTGGCGTTAGACTGCCTGGGGCCAAAGACAAAGCCCGAGGCTCAACACCTGAGGCCGAAGCCTGAGGCCCACCGCCCGGGTTCAGGCTTAGACTTCAGCCTGGGACTCTGGGGCTCAGGTTACAGCCCCACAGCTGGGGATGAAGTGCTAGGCCTTTGTCCCCCACGCCTGGGGCAGTGGGGCTCGGGCTTTGGCATTTCCTATTGGTTAGTTTAGGCAAGGAGCTGCCTAGCATGTTGGCTTTTGTAGATTGTACTTCAAAACTCTCGTCTCTCCCCATTCATTGTACAGGAGGCCTAGGTACCTAACTCAGGCTTTGTGGATCATAATGTTGTTCTGGTGACTTTTTTTTTTTAAAGCACCTAAAAGCTAGCCATTGCCATACTCAGCATTTCAATACCCATGTTCCTTTGTGGAACCTGGTCAGAATGACTTGCTGAACCCTCTCTAAGTGGTTCAGTTTTGATATTAAACCATCATTCTGATTGTATTGTATAAAGTTAGGGAGAAGGTGGAAGGATCTCTATTGGCCAATTTTCTCTCTGTTGTGCCTAATCTTGCTCGGCATCTTCCTCTGTTTGAGTATGAATGTTAACTCAGGAGTTCAGGGCCTAACTTTCAGCAATAAACACCTGTGTCTTGTCTGAGAATAATAAATGTTACTTGTCGAGCATCAACAGTAACGCTTGGTGCTGTGCAAACGTGAGAGAGGCAATAGATGTCCGTATTACAGGCAGTATAGTATAGTGTCTAGAATATTCAGATGCATTGGGTTAGTTTATTCCTTATGTGAATGTACATTACAACATCGCTTGGAATACTTCACTCAGTTCTGGTCAACCAACCTTAAAAACGAAAGAGCAGAAATAGATGGGGGTTTTCAAAACAGTCCAGGAAGAGGATTAGTGATGGGGTAAGACTGAATAGCTTGGGATAGCTCAGTTTACAGAGAGACTTATAAGATGGACCAGGATAGAGGTATATGAAACAATGAAAGGAACAGAGACTGTAAATCAGGCACTTCTGTTTGCCTTCTCTGTAATACAGCAATGAGGGATCCCTTGTTGAAATTGAAAGGCAACAGATTTAAAAGCAATAAAAAAAAAGTACTACTTTGCATAATGGCTGTGGAAGTCATTTCCATAATATTTCATTGGGAATTGAAAAAGATTAGACATTTCCACGATTATACATTCACAGTGGATAAATACAAATTAAATCTTCATGATTTAGAGCTCAAACTGATCACTAATTAATGAGAATTAGGACGATTGTCCACTACTGTTTTTTGCATCTTCTTTTGAAGCATCTGGTTCAGAAGGGGACAAGATCAGTGCGCTGGTCTGATAGCCATTATGAGATTCCCCAGTATTGTATTAAATTAGTAGGTTACATTGATCTCTGGCAAATGCCTATTCATGTCAATGGAGGATGAATCTAGCCCAGTGGCTCACGGGGTGGGGTGGGGCGGGGGGAGGGTATATGTGGGCAGGATTAAATCCTATTAGAACAAGAGGAACAATTGTGAATCTGAGGTGGTGAAGGTATCCTGTAAAAGTTGTTCTTGAAACAATGTCCGTGATGATTGCATGCACGAGTTAGTTAGCAAAAAACTCCCAGGGCCTCCGCAATCTGCCCTGGAGGAAAATTCCTTCCCAACCCCAAATATGGCGATCAGCTAAACTCTCAGGTTAAAAAGAAAACAATCATGTTGATGCTTTGTTTGTTTTCTTTGGGTTTAAGCTGGAAGTAACGGCACTGGGATACAGGGGCCTTTCCAGTGTATTTCAGCTAAGTCAGAACAGGAAATAGTGCAACTCTCATGAGCAAATCTGCTTTTGGATGGATCAGCCCAATTTTGCAGCATATTGATGGCTTTGGGTATTTCAGATGAGGTTCATCTAAAACAATCAAACATTCGGATGCTTTATCCGAATGGAACCTCTGAAGTCTGCCCATCACTAATACACTTTAAGCTACCACTGGTAATAAATTTTGACACTACTCATAATAGCCGTATTCCAGATTTTAGAAAAGATGTCCAAAAACTGTGACCCACACAGTTTCTCCCCCTCGCTTTACCATTAAATTAGCCAATCCTAGTTCACATGTAATAAGTAGAGTTTGTCAAAAGGGCAGAAAATAAATCTTTTTGAAAAGTGTCACGGCCATATTTTGTCAAATTTTGACTTCTCAGAAGTCAAACAGCGAATGTTCTTTGCCATGACATTTTTGAAAATTTAGCAACATTTTTTGTCACGTTTGAATTTTTCCACCAGCTCCAGTAATAATAATATCTAGTGCTTAGATGCCTAGGGCTATATGTGCTGGCATAACATGAGGTGCTTACCAAGGGGAAAAACAAATATCTTTTTAGTTTATGTGCAGCATCTGCTTCCCGCAGTTTAGATCATTCTCTTCATAGCTGAAGGGTTAACAATTTGAGGGGCAGAAATCCTTTGTGGGTAATGATACCTGGCTCTTATATAACACTTTTCATCAGTACAATCACAAAGGGCTTCAATATATTTATAACTAAAGTGTTTCTGAATAACACAGAACTATTACGTAACCTTTTTCGTAACAGCTATCAATTCCCTTTGTCGCTAAACACTCTATGTATGGAAACAATGGGTAAAATCTTTGTCTCATTTGAAGTCTGTGGCAGTTTTGCCAGGATTTCATCCAATATTTATTGCGTACCATTTGCACACTTGGCAAAGAAAACACGATCATAAAGGCAGATCTGTCTTCTGCCCCAGGTTGCTTATGTGGTGACTGCCATGTTGCTCCACAGCGGGGATCGAATCAGCGACTCTAGAGCTAAAAGTCTTTACAAATTGGGAGTTAAAGAATCAGCTTGTGAGTTATAACAGACTCATATCTGAGGAGTGTGGGCACAGGGGGCTACACACATGCTGACCAGTTTGTTATGCTGGAAGCTCAGCCTGAGCGTCTGAGTCCCATAGTCCCTCAAGTGACAGATGCATCGGTTACACTTTACATTACAGAGACCCCCTCTACTCTGCTTCTGTGATGTGCCATACACAGGGCACTGTATAAATATTAAACAATAATAGCAACTTCCAGACTATTCCTGTGTTGATGTGTAAATTATGTTATTAAGACGGTGGGGGCAAATTGAGAGGTCACATTGAGGCTCATCTGCAAATTCCCAGAGGAAGGCTTCAGGCTTTTATCAATGGGGATGATGAAACATACTACAGGTATAAGGCACAAAATGGATGTTTAGATATAAGGCTCTTCTCCTCCAGTGGGACTTGGGTGGGCACAGTGATCCATGCTGATAGATCTGATTGCAGGACTGAGGAGATATCTTGAGTAATGATGCCCAGAAGTGAAATATAAAAACATCTGAAAGATTCAGGTTAAGTGAATTAACAATTAAAAAGAGAGCAATCCCCCACAACCTTCTAGGGAGCAGATAGGATAAAACATTAGATTAAATATAGCTCCCTTGCTTTGCAGCTCCAAAGCAAGAGGTCAATCCTGACCTGCTTTTTGAAAGACAACATCTGCTCAGTAATCTCATGGCATGGGAAATGCGCTGTCATCCACCTGTGTTTACTGTCATAGCTCTGTTCATACCATGAGAATGAAAGTGTGTTTAGTAGAATCGATGGCTATTGATTAACTAAAAGTACAGGGACTTTGTTAAATGTCCCTTTATGAAGGGAGCCCAGTCCAAGTTTTACAGTCACTGAAGTATTTGTGTCTTAGTTGTATATCCTTTAATATAGGCTACATATGAATCCATGAACTATGTATGCCATGAGGATAGCTATGAAAACACATCAATTATATGTGCTCTGCAAAAGGTCTTGAGTGACATCTGTGGCAAAATGGGAAGAGGGTTAATTAGGATGCTTGTAATGGATTTCTTTTACTGTTTTTACAGTTCCCTGCTGTTGTGTTTAAACAGGTAAATTCAAAGGACAGTGAAAAGAAGAGAGATATCTTATCTGAAAAGATTCACTTGAGATGAAAGTCAGTGTATGTTGAGACACAGTAACTTTTTTTTTTTTTTTTTTTAGGGCACTGTACTTTAAAGCTTTATGGTCTGTGCTCTGTGTAGAGGTAGCTATTCTGTGTTCAGGTGAATACAGACAGTCACAAGCTGGGACAGGTTGGATCTGAGCCAATCCTTAACTTCTGTGGTTTTGCCAGATCTAAACTATACCATGATTTCGCTATGTGATTTTTTGTTTGTTTTGTTTTGGAGGGGGGGAAGTGCAGCAGTTTAAAATATAAGCACCCAAAGTTAGTTGTGATGTAACTCGATTGATTTTGAGTCAACCAGGGATGATGATGATTAAGATAACTTATGGTATCCATTATTTGATAGACACTTTCAGACAGTGGAATGTTAGTGAAGAGTAATATAATATTTCTCTGCTACAGTTCCTTCTGGCAGTAGCTAGCTAGCTATTTTAGCCTTTTGAGGTTGTGTAATGTAAGCATGTTTATGAGCTCGTGAAGTGGTGAGCTGAACCAAGAATCCATATTGTGTGTATGCCAGGCACTTCATCCAACCTGTCTGTGGCATCCCTGACTAACTTTTCCAGGATTTGCTTAGACTAAGCTTTAATTCTTGATGTCCTCTCCTTCTATAGATCTATGTCCAAGGATTGCAAGCATTCGGTTCTGTAACAATTTATTGAAGTCTATATGTAATAATGTTATGAAACTAACAATAATGTGATCCTGTATGTCACTACTGTAGGGTAATTAAGTCTTATTTAAAGCAAAAATTAAGTATAGATTTTTTTCCTGGAGGTATAATTAAAAAATGAAGCTTATTTTCAATCCTTACAGCCATCTATTTTTCTTTTACTGCTTCCCCTTATTAAAAAAGCAAACATGCCCCAAAAAACTTGTAAGTTACACTGAAGACAGATATTGGATCTCATAAATATTTTCTTTGCATTAACAGTTGTGATGTGTTTAAATGCATTTTCCTTTAGGAAAAGTCCTTTCTTCATTAACTCACTTATTGCAGTCCTGAGGGGTCTCAAACGTTCCCAGTTTATACCCAAATGTATGCACGGCTTTTCACTAAAGTATGCTATACTCTGAAAAGTGACACCATACAAAATAGAACTGTGGAGTTCTAGGTTTACTGTCTCACTGGTTTTGTACCAATATGGAAATAAAACGATAGTCCTTTTTTTAAATAGCTGGCAATCCTTCGAATTCTGGCTCAGCCGTGAGAGTCGCACTAGGTTCTTTCCCTCTTGTGCATCACAATCAGTAAATTAAATTAGTCCTAACTTTTTTCTCTAATAATATTTGGCACTTATAACCCTTCCCTCCCTCAGATGGAAGTTTTACATATTCCTGTTACCGGAGTATTCTGTTTTTATAATGGTACTTTTAAATTGTGGCAAGAAGCGCTGAGAGCTGAGTCTAACTCGTTATTATTTTAGGTTTCTTGGCAGTTCTGAAAAATAACTTCAGTTCAACCCGAATTAAAAAAAATAATTGGCAAATTGAAAAGAGTTAGAAAAATGTTGTTTTGACTCAGTTCAAACATTTTGTTTTGGGTATTTTTAATAAAAGCAAAAGCAGTAAAGAGCTCGAGTCACAGAAAAGGGACTGGTGCTGCTGCTACTCCCCTTCCATCTCACAGCCCAGCAATTGGGGAACTTACCTGGGATGTGGGAGGTCCAGATTCAATTCCTCCTCCTGCTTTACAGAGGGGAATTGGACTCAGGTATCCTGGGCGAGTGCCCTAACCATCAGGCAATAGTGTATGCTAGGCTGACCAGACAGCATGTGTCAAATCAGCACAAGAGGTGGGGGATAATAGGTGCTGATGTGAGACAGACCCAAAAATCAGGACTGTCCCTATAAAATCGGGACATCTGGTCACCCTAGTGTATGCTGGGGTAGGGCATGCTCAGTCTCTCTTGTTGAAGCAGTTCCACTTGTGTAATCATTGAGCAGAGAGAGAGAGAGGATGTCGTCTACACAGCGAAGAAGAACCCATCGCTGCCCCATGCCAGCTGACTCAGGAGCAGGCTGCAAGGCTGTTTCATTGCTGCATGGACTTCTGGGCTCAGGCTGCAGCCTGAATTCTGGGAACCTCCCACCCTGCAGGGTCCTAGAATCAGAAGGAGAAATTGAGACCCACCACAGATCTGAGTGGTTGGACAGTCACTTGGGAGGCAAGAAGCCTAAATTCAAGTCCTTACTCCACAGGGGGGGATTCAAACTGGAATCTCCTACATCCCAGGTGAGTGCCCTAATGACTGTGCTAAACAGTAGGAAGGGGATACCACTTTATTCTCCTCTTCCTCAATCCCTTTGTGAATGGAGCCACAAAAATTAAAATGTGTTTTTAATGTTGTCCAAATGGTACATTCCGATACTTTCAAAATTTTCTCTTTGTTTTGGCCAAAACAATTAGCTGAAAATGACACACATTTGTTACATGTTTCGGTCAACCAGAATCTGCCTTTTTTTTTTTTAAATGAAAAAATATTTTCATCCAAAATTAATTTCGTTCTACCTGGAGCAAAGGAATTAGTTTACAAATCAAAATGCACACATTCAGTTTTTCATGTCAGCTGTGACGTGGAAACGCTAAGTGATTTGTTCTGGGCCACATGGAAGTCTGTTGTGGAGCTAGGAAAAAGAAATTGGATCTCTACATTAGCCATGAAACCATCTTACCCCAGTTTCTACTTTCCCTGCCGGCTCCCATCGCTAACTCCTGTCTATTCCAACATTTTCTGTCTCTTTGGAAATGGGAATTATTTGTCCTTTGCTATCTTATTTATTTATCTTTTCATACCACCTAGGAGCCTTAGTCATAGCCCAGGACCACGTGGGGATAGGCCAGTGTAGCGGGGTTGTCACCCTGCTCCTGCCCTGAAGGGCCTGAAAACAGCCCTGCGAGAGGGCTGTAGCGGAGAAAGCAGCTACTAGGCTGATTGGGGAAGGCAGCCACAGCTGGGCCACGACCCAATCAGGCCACAGCTGGCCCTATAAAAGGCTAGTGAGCCAGGAGCTGGTAGAGACTTTCTCTAGCTTTGAGAGGGAGGGACCTGGCTGCAGGAAGCTGAGAGAAGGTACCTGGAGTGGAGCAGGGCTGGGGGAAGGCCAAGGCAACTGGGGGGGTTTCCAGGCCAGAGCTCTCAGGCTGTGGCCTAGTGGAAGGCCAATGAGGTACTGGGGTTGCAGGAGGCAGCCCACTGGTAGGCAGAGGCAGCAGGTCCAACCCCCCCCTTGCCTATGATGAGTGGCTTTTACGCTGCAGTCTGCCCCAGTGAGCGGGGTCTAGATGGTGACTGTCAGTAGCCCACGACTGAGGCAAGGTGGGAATAGAGGGTTGGGGCACTAGGTCCTGGGAGGGACACAGGGGCCAGCGGTGCAGGACACTGGCCTGCAGAGGGTGCTGCGGAGGCTGGAAACGCTAATTCCCTGAGATGACCGGCAGGAGGCACCACGGTGGTGAGTCTTGCCCCATCACAGCCGGTAGTTCTCAAACTTCTGTACTGGTGACCCCTTTCACATAGAAAGCCTGTGTGTGTGAGACCCCTTTTAAAATTAAAAATGCTTCTTTACATATTTAAAGCCATTATAAATGCCGGAGGCAAAGTGGGGTTTGGGATGGAGGCTGACAGCTCATGACCCCCCTCCATGTAATAATCTTGTGACCCCCCCCCCCCCGAGGGTCGCGAACCTGTTTGAGAACCCATGTGATAGACACTGCATGAGCATGTCTGCATATTTAGTTATGGGCTTTTCAAATATATGCTCAGTTTCTTTGTTCTCTCCTGGCCTTTAAGGCTTTGTCTAGTTTTCCTGATACGCTTTAACTAGACTTGAAATGTTTGTACTTACTTGTGCATGAGAAGTCTGTTCCAATTCAAGTTTGCTGAAAGAACGTGAGTCTCTGTGTTTGTAGTGAAGTTTTGCTCTCTGCTCTGATGGGGGTTTTGTTTGATGTATGCTTCTCTTAGATTCCTCTGTTGGCTATGGGCTTTGTTCTCCTTGTTCTTTCCTCTGTGAGTGTGCAGTCAAGACAAACACAAGGAGAGTTGTTTTTTTGCTTTTCTCATTAGTATCTTTCATCTATATCACAAATGCTATATGATTATTCAGATAGTCCATTGCCTGGGCAAATATTCTTTTATGTAAAATGCAGAATTGAGGGAGCTTTTTACGTGGTTGCAAAAAAAAAAAAAAAATTCAAGCTGAAAGAAAAGAGCTAAAAGTGGTGGCTATGCATAGAGAAAGTGAGTCAGAGACCCTGGTTTGTACAAAATACTTCAAAGAGGGTGGAACTGGACCATGACTCACTATGTGGTTACTGCCTTGGTGACAGTAAAGCTATTTGAACATCAGACTGCTGTGGTCAGAGGAAATGTTTTTCCATGTCTGAGTATTTGCATTTCAGAGTGTAAAATGCCAATGACGATGTTTAGAATCATGAGCCTTTCACAGTGAAGTGCTTTATTAAGTTATTAGGTTACTTATCTGTCCTGGATATATACCAATGTGTCACGACACGAGACTCACTGCTGCGGCACCTCCTGCTGGTTGTCTCAGGGAATTAGCTCACCCAGCCACCAGAGCACCCTCTGCAGGTCGGTGTCCCACTGCTGCTAACCACCATGTCCCTCCAGGACCCAGTGCCCTGTTATCTGGGGTGCAGCCCCCTGGCCATACACCCCTCAGTCTCAGGGTTTACCCTCCCAGGGGAGTCCCTACCCACTATCCCCACCTCGCCTCAGTATACAGCTACTGCCAATCATTGTCTAGCCCCCACTGCAGTATCAGCCTGCTCATCACAGGCAAGGTTGGGTTTCGTCCTGCTGCCTTTGCCTACCCCTCTGCAACCCCCCAGTACCTGTTTGCCTTCTGATATGCTGCAGCCTGGGGCTTTCCAGGCTGGAGCCTCCTCAGCTCCTCTGCCTTTCCTCAGGTCCCTGCAACCAGGTCCAGGTCCAGGTCCACCTCCCTCTACAGCTAGAGAGGCTATTGAACTCCTGGCTCCCAGCCTCTTATATAGGGCCAGCTGTGGCCTGACTGGGAAGTGGCCCAGCTGCGGCTGCTTCCCCAATCAGCCTAGTAGCTGTTTTTCCTGCCACAGCTCTCTCTCAGGGCTGTTTTAAGCCCTTCAGGGCAGGAGTGGAGTAACCACCCTGCTACACCAGGGCTCATATATCTTGTCTGGTGCTTTCCATTATTTTCTATGCTTAGCCAAAGCCAAGGAAATACTGGAAAAGATATTTAAAAAAAATCCTGATATAATGAGAAGTTCAAATCAAAGATGAGCGTTGAATCTTATGTTTCTCCAGAATCAACCTCCAGATTCTGAACTTTGGCTATCAGTGCCTGTCAAGGCTGATTCCTCATTCTGGTACTTCGAGTGCAGAAGGTGGAGTCCGCAAGGATTCTAAAAATTAATACTGGCAACTCCAGGCTGGTATTAAACTGCCAAGGTTACAGCTTTTCTCTGACCTTGGAAAGAAAATACATTTGGAACGTAGGCTTTCTGCTAGAATGAAAAGAAAAACAATTACAAAAATTAAGCATCAAGAGTAGTTCTCTTGAGGTCCATCTTAAAGGTTACAAGCAAAATAAAAGCACCTGGGTTTAGCACAGAGGAGTCCACAAGCCATAAAGAAATAAAAGAGAAGTCTAGTTGCATTTTCCTAGACATTTCCTGATCTATTTACATATCTGGGATTTCAAATGAGTAGTTTCTAGGCATGATCTGATGATTTTCAATACCTGGCTCAAAGCTTCTTACAGCATTGCTGCTCTGTGTCTCCTCTCCAGGAGACAACCACAGACAGACAAAAGGGGAGTCTTGTTTCAATTTTTAAGAAGTTCTAGCCTTCCCATTGGCTCTTTTGGCCAGGTGCCCATTCACTTCCTTTTACCTATGCATGCAGTCAGACTTTTTAACCCTTTATAGGTAAAGCAAGTAGAGAACAGCTACCAAGAGGGATTTTTATAGCTAGCTGGCTGGCTGGCTGAGTGTCCATAAAAGGGAGCTATCCCTCCTACATCATTTATCACACTGCTGAAGTAGTTTATATACTCCATGGCACAGAATTTTTAGTTTAGTAGGGAAAACACTTCTTACGGCGACTGGATATGTTTTGATGGTGTTAATCAAGTCCTTTTTTAATGAAAACACAGCCTATACTATGGGCCAGATGTATATGAGGAATAGCAACAGATTTGTATCAGTGTAACAGAGCAGAATTTTCCCTGTGATTCTGTTTCTGTTGTATCTATTAGTGATTTATATTTTTATAATCATGTGTGGGGAAAAATTATAGGCATACTGCAGATAGAGGCCAGTGAATCACTGAGTATAGGTACATGGTTCAGATGACCAATATAAACTTAGGCTTGTATGCTGCTAAGCATTACATATGTGGATTTCCAAAAGTGCTGAGTTTTAACCTGATTCAAACCAATGATAAACCTCCATCAGTTTTAGTGGGAGTAAATTAATCAACACTGAATGTTTTTTGAAAATTCCATCCAACATTTTTCTTATCCTTTTCTGTTCTGGTTGGGTTCCTATTCCACACCTGTTACAGTGCTATTTGAGCCCCTTCCAGCGATGTATTAAGCAACATGACAATCAATTAAGCAACCTGGTAATGCACATAATTTTATGTGCGTAATCTAAACTACACTGGGAGACAACTGATCTGAGTCATTAGTTTTAAAAAAATTCCCATCAAGCGTCATTCTTGTTTTCTAACCAAGGAATTTCAAAGCACTCGGTCCTTCTTCTGACTAGCATCCTGAAGGAAATGTTCCTTCACGAAAGGGTCTTAAGCAGATCCTATTGTATATTCATTCTATGTCTCAATCCCCACTGCAAACAAGAAGCAGTATTAGGGTGCACGGTGGTGCAAGCTGCCTTCTGGCTTGCTCCGTAGAGACTCCCATGTAGAGTTATTGTTGAAATTAAATTTGTTTCAGCAAAGAAGAGTGTCTTGCAATTATCTTTGGAGTACAGACACATGGCAACACCTAATTCGCTTGTAAATTAGAACGGAGCCATCCTACGGATGAGAAACATACCCACATATTCCAGCAATATGATGAATTGCTAATAAGTCCTCAGGGTAGTGCATTTGCAACATCAACTCAAACTGCACAAGGTACTTTAATTAGCACATAACAATTATTACATGGTAACTATGAAAACTTTATTTAACAAGCATAAATCTGTATCTAATTTATATGCTTTACTATTTTCCTCCCTGGGAAATGGTGCAGAAAATTATCTTACTAACTGCTTCAGAAAAGAGTCACTTTATATTTCTACGTAAGCTTGCCCATCTCTATAGGGGGAGGTATATTACTGCCCCCTACTGGATGGAACATATCAGACTGGCTCATACTTAATAGATTGATAGATGCAATCAGCCAGATTGTTCATTCACAGTGCATTCGGAATAGGAGGTAGTGTCTCTTCCCAAATGCTGCACTTGTACAATTAGCAGGCAACCGTTCATGAATGCAGTTGCAGACTGTTGTGATGCAAGTATAACAACTGGGCTGCCTCTACTGTAATTTTTGTTCTGCACAGAAAACATAAGGTGAGGGACCGTGTTCCCTAGCAGTGACACTTTTTAGTTGCTTACCACATTTACAGTTAAAGCCCAGCATCTGACAGCTCTCCTTTTTAAAATAGTGAAATGTCATTTTTCAGTTTTAGTGGCAGTAGTGCAACTGGGTAAAATGGGGAGCTGGGTCAAGAAGGGAAAAGAAAAGTGCATAGGGGAGGGGAGAAGGGAAATGTGTCTCCAACCCAGATAATGCATGTGCATGAATAGTCTCTCTGTATGTTCTCCCTCTTCCTCTCTGTGCTTACAACTCCTATTCAAATTCGGCCTGATGCTGAGAGATGCTGAGCACCTGCACCTCCCAGGGCTCAAACCCCACCAGCTATACATTAAAAAGCCCTTTAGAACTAAGTCACTTCATCCACACCTTAAGGGAGCTAAACCAAGTGCTTAACACAACACAATGAGCATTTAGGATTTAGGTAGGTAGAATATGATACTCAATTGCAGTTTGGCCAGGATGCTCGTGTTAGCAACCTTACTTTTTTGAGAACTCCTGTGGGGTCTTTAATGACCACAAAAAGTTTAATTTCCTGTTTGCCATCTCACCAGAAAGACAGCACCTTTTAATAGTGTGGTGCCTCTTCATTACATGGGAGGACACTGGTTCTGGACTGACTCAGAAGAGTGTCACCTAATGAGTCACTAACACCATTTCTTGCAGGACGCACAATTTTTGTTTAAAGTCTCCCAGGTGAGTACTGAATCAGCCCAATACTGCTTAGTTTGTGAGGCAAGCCAGGTTGATAGTACAAATACTCAATTCAGGTTTACACTAAACCATCCCACCATCAATTCTTGAAATGTTTAAGATCTGCTTCTGATGATCTCCTGTACATTTTACCTCTATGTGAAACTGAAATTCCTTTTGGAATAATTTGTTTGAAACCAGCTTGGTCATTATTTTAGTTAGCCCTGGTCTACACTACAGGCTAGGTCAAATTTAGCCGCATTAGGTCAATTTTAAAAATGACTGCGTCCACACAACTAACCGTGTTCCATCAACCTAAAGGGCTCTTAAAATCGACTTCTGTACTCCTCCCTGACAAGGGGACTAGCTCTAAAATCAACCTTGCTGGGTTTCATTTGGGGTAGTGCAGACGCAAATTGACTGTATTGGCTTCCGGGAGCTATCCCAGCGTGCTCCATTGTGACCACTCTGGACAGCACTTTGAACTCCGATGCACTAGCCAGGTACACAGGAAAAGCCCAGGGAACTTTTGAATTTCATTTCCTGTTTGGTCAGCATGGTGAGCTCAGCAGCACAGGTGACCATGCAGTCCCCCCAGAATCATAGAGCATGGAATGTTTCTACACGCCCCCTACCATCTCCATCCCTGAGATTATCACAGATTAGAAGGTGAAAAAAATGCGCTCATGATGACATGTTTTCCGAGCTCATGCAGTCCTCCCGCACTGATGGGCACAGCTTAATGCATGGAGGCATTCATTGGCAGAGGCCAAGAAAGAATTAAGTGAGCACAAGGAGTGGACGCAGGACGCGATGCTGAGGACATGATGAAGCATCTGTTGGAGCTGCAGGAAAGCCAACAAGAGCACAGACCCCCACTGCATCCACTGTATAACCGCCTACCCTCCTCCCCATGTTCCATAGCCGCCTCACCCAGACGCCCAAGAACGTGGGTGGGAGGAGTATCCGGGCACTCAACCACTCCACTCTAGAGGATGGCCCAAGCAACAGAAGGCTGTCATTCAAACAGTTTGATTTTTAGTGTGGCTACAATAAGCAATGTAGCCTTGTCCTTCCCTCCTCCCACACCCCAGCCGGGCTACCTTGTCTGTTATCTCTCAATTAAAAAGAAAACAACATGGTTTCTAAACAATAGTTACTTTATTTCAAAGTGGGGAGGGTGGTTGGCTTACAGGGAATTAAAATAAACAAAGGCGGCGGGTTCAAATCAAGGAGAAACACACACAACTGTCACACCGAAGCCTGCCAAGTCATGAAACTGGCTTTCAAAGCCTCTCTGTTGGCAGCACACCCTGCTGTGCTCTTCTAATTTCCCTGGTTGTCTGGCTGCTCAAAATTGGATGCCAGGTGATTTGCCTCAAGCTCCCATCTTGCCATAAACGTCCCCCCCCTTTACTCCTGCAGATATTATGGAGCACACAGCAAGCAGCAATAACAATGGGAATGTTGGTTGCGCTGAGGTCTGACCTAGTCAGCAAACAGCACCAGTGAGCTTTTAAACATCCAAAGGCACATTCTACCACCATTCTGCACTTGCTCAACCTATAGTTGAACTGTTCCTTACTACTGTTCAGGCTTCATGAGCCATGAGAGCAAGGGGTAGGCTGGGGTAGGTGCAACCGCACGGTGTTGCTAGCTGGGAGAGCAGCCTGAAGCAGAAGCCTCCAGCTCACATGATATTCCAGGAAAAACAGCATGAAAGATTGTCTGCCGTTGCTTTCATGGAGGGAGGGGCGACTGATAACATGTACCCAAAACCACCAGTGACAATGTGTTTGCCCCATCAGGCATTGGAAGCTTAACCCAGAATTCCAATGGGCAGCAGAGACTGTGGGAACTGTGGGATAGCTACCCACAGGGCACTGCTCTGTAAGTCAATGCTAGACACGGTAGTGAGGACTCTCTCTGCCGACATAATGCGCTTAGTGGGGACATACGCAATCGACTGTATAAAATCGGTTTCTAAAAATCAGCTTCTATAAAATCGACCTAATTTCGTCGTGTAGCCATACCCTTATTGTGATCAAAGAACATTAGAAGGCATTATGTGCAGTAGAGAACATGTTCATCCAGTGATTAGGGACACCGTATGAGACGGAGCGGCTTAGGGAATAATTTATAGAACTGACAAACTAGTGCACTTGCAGGTAATGGACACTTGCAGAGTGGACACAAATGGCTTTGTGGGAAACTATAGATTTGCCTCTTCAAGAAAAGGCACCAGAGAAATACAGTAATTACTAATCTCCCATGTGACAGTTATTTCTAAGGTTGAATTTGAATTACGAAGAAACAATACCTGAACATAAATAAATCTTTAGACTTATAATATAAAGCCATGTCTCGAGCAATTTAAAATAAAAGATATAATACTTAGTTCCCAGTTTCAAAAATTATACAAACCTTAACCAATTTTCTTTCTCATCATGAACTTAATACTGAAGCATTTTCTTCATATCCACCTCTGTCATTCTGTCTTAAGAATTTCAATTATGTACACAAGCAATACTTAAGCACTCAAATTGTACATAGAGTACTGAGATTAATTGTTTGATTGCTTGGAAGAAGTGGCTTAGGGTAAATAATTTTGTAAAACCAAACCAAATATGTACATAGTCTTTCTGTAAAATACACCATCTGGAATACAAGGATATTTGCTCTAACAATTTCACAACATATTTGTGTTTTTAATATTCATGATTCTACACATTTTCCATCTAAAAATTCAGATTTTGTTTCACACTGTTCTTACCACTGTAGATTTAAAAACATAGGATGTGAATCTCCTCTTATAGCAATTTTACACCAGCGTAACTCATTAATGGGCTAGCTTCTTAGCTGGTGGAAACTGACACAGCTCCACCAAAATCTGGTTTACATCAGCTGAGTGTCTGATCTATCAATTTCAATAGAGCTACTGTGAGAAGGGATCAGGCCGATTGAGTGCTCCTGTCAGCAAAAGGTATGTCTGTCCCTTTGAGCCACACAGGCTGCCAAAGGCCATGGATACCAGCTCCACAACCTGATTGATCTGTTCAGGAGAAAGAAACATGGAGCTACTTTGCAAGGAGACATGTACCAGGAAGTATTGTAGCTGTCCTGATGGGCAGAGAAGGGACATGAGCCCTTCACCTTTCATGCCCCACTAATACTGGTTCTGAGGTTGCCTCTTACCTTGTTCCCTAGCAGCCTGTAAGAGCTCTTGGATGAGTGAGGTTGAGTGATCTGAGCCAAGGTCCAATTTCTCAAAGAAGCAACATTTTATTATAGGAGTGGGAGATGTTTCTCCCCTTCAGGTTGCTGAAAATGAGTGGTTAGACTGCATCTATCACTGCTTTGGAGAGAGAAAAGGAGAGGAACATCTTTGGTTTCATGTAGCTCTTTGGACTGACCTCTGGACTTTCTTCCCGGTTATAGTTCACAAATTGTCAGGGGTTGTTGTAGCTGTTTTCGTCTCAGGATACTAGAGAGAGAAGGTGAGTGAGGTAATATGTTTTGCTTGATGAACTTCTGTTGTCTCTCCCACCAACAGAAGTTGGTCCAATAAAGATATTACCTCACCCACCTTGTCTCTCTAAACAAGGGTATGATAACCATTTGGGTCACATTATTTGAAAATCTTCCCCTGCCTGCCTTGGTATTAGTGGGCCTCTGTCTGTGATAGCCACAGAAGAGTTAATCAACTTTCAGGAGTTTCTCAGTATGATGACCTGATGAGATCACATAGGACCCGCTCCACAACCCATGGAAGTCAATGAGAATCTTTCCACTGATTTCACTGGGTTGCATCAGGCCCATAATGCTTCTACCTTGTGTTTCACTGGACAAAAAAAAATCATTCCCTTTCCTATTTGCTTACGTAGATGCATTAATTTAACCTAATAAGTATACTGCCCCTTTCCCTGACCTTAATATCCCTCTGGACTCTTACATACATATATGGTCTTCTACAGCCTGCATGTATTTTGTGGTGTCACCAGTATCCTTGGAAAGAGGCTGGATGTTGTACTGTTGGTGGACATGTGGCTTGCAAGGAGTTGGAAAATGCAGTAAGAGCTAAGTGACAACTAGTCTATGGTTTAAGTTTGCTGCTGTTCCTGTGCAGACAAAGACCCAGTAAGATTTCCACTGTGGAGCAATTTCTGAGGAGGATGTGGTCAACTTCTTTCATGGCTTGTCTAGTGTTTGGAATCCTGGTCCAACAATGGTGGTTGAGGTGCCTAAAATAGGAGCCCATGACAAACAAACCCTCAGCGGCGCAGAGTGTCAAAAGCTGAGTGGTATTGTCATTTGGGGAACTTGGACCAAAGGGACCTATCGTGGTTTCATCCCCAGTTTGATCCCAGCTAGTCACATCTGAAATCTTGGAGCACTAGCAGTGTATCATGCAGTAGAGATGACTAGATTTTTGCTGCTATCTCATGGTAGAATGCATCCTTTTCTGCAGGTGATGTGTCTTCTGTTGGCATGTAAGCCACTGTGACACTTCATCCCATATTCATTATATTATGATATGTGTGGCAAATTGCCGGTATTGTTCTCTGGGTCTTGCGCTTTCTCTTCTCTGGGGTAGGTTCAGGGCGATATTGCTTGCCTCTGAACCAGTTCTTAATCACTCCCCTAGTGTCCTTGGAGGAGGGGAGTGGAGAGGGAGGGACCTGGGCCCGCCCTCTACTCCAGGTCCCAACCCAGGGCCCTGGGGTTGTGGTGAACCACTTGACTAGCGTTTGTTTCTTCTCTGGGTTACTTCCCTCTCATACCCGTCAGCTTGTAAGGGCTTCTCGCCTCTCTTCTATACAAGCTGGTGCCCCTTACCTAGGGTTTCTGTTGGGCTTCCAATCCACCGCAGCACTCCTCCAAACCTTCTATTTCTCTCTGGACAAACTCTTCTCTCTGCAATCTGCACTCTGCTCCAATCCACACTTTCTCCTTCAACACCATCCCCTGTCTGACTGAAGCAGGGGTTTATATCCCATGACTGGAGTCAGGTGCTCTAACTGGAGTCGGTGCTCTAATTGGAGTCAGGTGCTCTAATTGCCACAGCTGTTCTAGTTAATCTAAAGCAAACCTTCCTCTCTGGCAGGGAATAAGGCCCCTGCTAACACTCCTTATGCTGCCCTTGGCCATGCTGTATACATATCCCCCCCCCTGCTCAACACCAAGGAGTTGGGCTACTCGGGACGAGAGCAGTGTTGGCGGAGAGGCCATCAGCGTTGCCATGTTGGCTTCCAGCCCATGCTGGACCGACAAATGGAAAGGTTGCAAAGAGAGGAACCACCTCGTCACTCTGGCGTTTCTTTCCTTGTTCCTATGCATCCACTGGAGCGGGCGTGATCAGTCACAAGGGTAAACCGCTGCCCAGGAGATAGTAGCGGAGAGTCTCCATAGCCCATTTTATCGCCAGACTTCCTTTTCAACACAGCGTATTTTTTTCCCTGGGGAGGAGCTCCGGCTGAGGTACAAATGGGGTGCTCCTCCTCCTACCATCTGGGAAAGGACGGCACCGAGTCCCACCTCCGAGGCGTCCGTCTGCAGGATGAATTCCTTCTCGAAGTCTGGGCATGAGTACCGAATGGCAGCTAGGGCTGTCCGCAAATCTGCAAATGCTGCTCTCCGCCGCATCTGTCCACTTCACTATCTCGGGGCCCCGAGCTTTATCAGATCGGTCAATGGCCCGCTCTTGTGGCAAATGAAGACGAATCTCTGATAGTATCCAACTATACTGGGGAAAAATATAAACTTGGTTATCACAAGTTTATTGCATATTCCTCTCCACATTGAGAAGGGAGCAAATCCGATAATAAATAATAAATTAGTCAGAGTTTTGACTAGGTCAGGACAGTACAGCTATGGGGTCCTAGGCTGCGGAGCGGGAGGTTATTTTGGCTGCAACCTATCTATTGTTGGTTCATGCACTGGCAGGTCAAAGCCTGCATGCAACTCCTGCTGGGTGTGTCCCTGCCTGTGTGGATGCTGGTGGGAGTGTAGGATTGGAGCTATCTACAGCTTATCACAGCAGCACAGTGTGAGAAAGGAGCCCAGGCTGGAGAGTCAGAGGGCTCAGTGGTTCCTCTGTCAAAACAGATAGTAAAGGGTTAACAAGTCCAGTAAACCTGGCTAACACCTGACCAGAGACCAATCAGGAGACAAGATCTTCAAATCTCGTGGAGGGAAGCTTTGTTTGTCTTTCTGAGTTTTTCTTTGTTCTCTCTGGGTTCTGAGAGGGACCAGACATGTAAGCAGATATCTCCAAAGTTCTGAAAGAGCCTCTTCTGTTCATTTAGTAAGTACCAGTTAGAAAGGCGGTTTAGTCTTTTGTTTGTTTTCTTTATTTGCAAATGTGTATTTGCTGAGAAGGATTGTATCTCTGTTTGCGGCAACTTGTATTTGTGCTGTGGGGAGGATTCTCCCTGGTGTCCTATAAGCTGAAAGACCCTGTAACATTTCCCATCTTGATTTTACAGAGAAACTTTACTTTTTTCTTTCTTATTAAAAGCTTTTTTTTTAGAACGCTGATTGATTTTTGGTTAACTTGTGTAAGACCAAGGGGAGGGAGTCTACACTCACCAGGGAATTGGTGGGAGGAAGAGAGAACAGGGGAGGAAAAGCCTGATTTCTCTCTGTGTTAAGAATACTGTATCTCTCTCAGGGAGAGTCTAGCAGGGAGTGGGGGAGATGAATTTCTCTCTGTTTAAGATTCAAGGAGTTGAAATCACAGGGATCTCCCAGTGTTACCCAGGAAGGGGAGAATCTAGGAGGAAGAAAGGAGGGGGGAATGGGTTTATTTCCTTTGTGTGAGACCCAAGAGTTTGGGTCTTGGGTCCCAGGGAAGGGTTTGGGGCCAGAAAGTGCCCCAAAACACTATATTTTTAGGTGGTGGCAGCTCTATCATTTCTAAGCGAGTAATTAAGCTGTTGGTACCTCATCTTTTGGACGCTAAGCTTCAGAGTGGGGGTTCATACCATGACATGGTGTGCAGCGTGTGGGAAAAATAGAATCCATAAGCCAGTAGGATTATTTTTTCTCTTTTCTCTCTGCTAGCTGTTTGTAAGCAGGAGAGAGAGGGGTTTTTAAAAAGCAAAAGTCTGCACATTTTTTTCTCTCTTACTTCTGAGTACTCTGAAGGCAGAAGCATTAGGTTTATCGAGGGTCTTTTGTTAAACAAAAGGACTCCAGCTGTGAGTCAGCGAACACCAACAAAACACATTTGCAAATGAAAGAGGTTTTTTTTCTCTAACTCGGGCAATGTAATAGCTAGGAAGTGTTAGAGGGACCCTGTGGCTAAGCAACCATAAGGAGGCAGCAGAGAAGCAGCATTTCTGACACTCAACGGCAGAGGGAGCAACCAGCACAAAAAAGCAGGAACCATGAGTTCAAAGGAAACCATTAGACAGGAACAAGCAAAGCTAGAAGCCATAGAAGGAGACAACGAACATAAAAGAAAGATGGAACTAATAAATGCAGAAATAGCCGAGGAAGAGACAGCCCACAAAAGAGAGCAAGAAGCCAAAGAGGCGGACCACAAAAGAAAAATAGAGCTCCAAAGGGAGACACACCAGCAGGCCCTGGAATTAGAACAGGCTAAGCAGAAGAACACAGCCAATCCTAACAACCCTTCGCCAGTTATTGTTCCCCATCCCAAGAAATTTCCCACCTACAAGGCAGGTGATGACACTGAGGCCTTCTTAGAAAATTTTGAAAGGACCTGCCATGGATACAGTATCTCTGAAGACCAGTAGATGATAGAGCTGAGGCCACTGCTCAGTGGACCCTTAGCAGAGGTGGCGGCTGAAATGCCTAAGGAACACATGAACAATTATAAACTTTTTCAAACTAAGGCCAGAATCAGAATGGGGATAACCCCTGAGCATGCCTGTCGGCGGTTCAGAGCCCTAACGTGGAACCAGGTGTCTCATTCACCTGACACGCCTACCACATTGGCAAGAATTATGATGCCTGGATATCAGGAACCAGTGTTAAATCTCTGGACGAGCTGCACATCCTGATACAAATGGAACAGTTTTTAAAGGGTGTTCCTGAGGAAATAGAAAGGTACATCCTAGATGGGAAGCCCAAAACTGTAACTGAGGTAGGGGAGATTGGAGCCAGATGGGTGGAAGTGGCGGAAGAGAAAAAAGCTACTAGCAAGGGAAGCGAATATCACAGGGGGCAAACAGACAATAAACCCTATCACCAAGGGCAACCCAAGACCCCACCTGCAACTCAAGGAAAGCCCCAGACTCCCTATTCTCCCACCTCACCAATCTCCAGTAACCAACCATGGCCCAGTGACCAGTCAGCTGGGCGATGCTTTAAATGTAATGAACTGGGACATATAAAGGCCCACTGCCCCAAGAACCCAACCGAGTACAGTTCATTACACCACAGATCCCCAGGCCCAGATGCCTCTCAAATACCCTCAAAGCGAAGGGAAATTTTGAGAGTGGGTGGAAAGAAGGTTATCGCGTGGAGAGACATGGGGGCACAAGTGTCAGCTATCCACCAATCCTTGGTGGACCCCAAATTCATCAACCCAAAGGCCCAAGTGACAATTTACCCCTTCATGTCACAAGCTGTAGACTTGCTTACAGCTGAACTGCCTGTCCAGTACAAAGGCTGGTCAGGAATGTGGACTTTTGCAGTCTATGACAATTATTCCATCCCCATGCTACTGGGGGAAGACTTGGCCAACCAGGTAAAGTGGGCCAAGAGGGTGGGAATGGTTACACGCAGCCAAGCCAGGCAAGCTTCCAGAGCCATCCCTGTTCCTGAGCCGTCCACAAGGGCCCTGTCAGTGTTACCAGAAACCCAGATGGAGGCAGTGGACCCGAATCCCCTGCCAACGACTGCAACAGCCCCAGTGCCTCCAGTCCCAGACCCGGAACTGGAAAAGCAACCAGCACCAGAACCATTGCCAGCACTGACGCCAGCGCTTGCAAACCCATCTTCAACCCCAACGCCACTATATTTTTGGGTGGTGTCAGCTCTATCATTTCTAAGTGAGTAATTAAGCTTAGGGGGGTTCATGCTTGTACCCCACCTTTTGGACGCTAAGGTTCAGAGTGGGGGTTCATACCATGACAATCCCATTTCCAGGTGGCACCCTGGGGGGAAGCCATCACAGCCACAATGACAGATAAGTCCTAGATAGTGTTGAAGCCAAGCATAAAATAGGCATGGAGAGATGGCGTTCCATTAGGTTAAGGTCTGGAAGAAGTTGTCTGATAAGTTACACACTGTGAATCGAGTTGAGTGGAGGAAGGTTGCTTTATCCACAGTGACTTCCGCTTTATGGCAGGTGAGCCTCTGTGATGCTGGCAATAATAATCTTGTAGTAACTGAGCTCTTGGAATGGCACTGGATACAAGACCATGTCAACACTTTCCATATAGTGACATGGAACATACCTTTGAGGTCTGGTTTGGACTTCTGAGGACTTCCCCCACTCACCCTCCAGAGTGGGTTTGGGTCATGCCCATCATATGCATGCAAAACACATCCCTCCTCATGGAGTTGGTGACAACTGGCTTTAACCCTGCTGTAGTTGTCATGGTCTGTCATAGCTGTTTTTTCCTTCGTTTCACTCTGCTTCCCTGAGAGTGGGAAGATGTTTGAGGGATTTTTTTTATTTTATTTTTTTGTGCAGGAGACCAGCCCCGTTCCCAGGAACTCTTCTGTCAGATACTCTGGCTCCAGAGGGTATGGATGACCATTTCATAGTTTTAGCTCCTCTTCTGGCCTGTGTGGTGCATAGTCCCACAGCCATCATCAAGGTTCACCACCACTGAGCACTTGGCTCTTGTTTGCTGTGTCTCTCATTACCTTGATCATATATGTAACCTCAATATCCTCTTGGACAACACGGAGATTACCTGTGGTGGTGCACATGAGCTATATCACTTGCTGCTGCTGAAACAATCTGCTTTAGATGGTCATGCAAGAAACCTTGTCTTCTTGAAGAGGGCTTTGATATGTTAGCAAAAAAGGCAGAAGCATACAAGCGGAGAGATGTACAAGAACATAAATGGTCGAAAGGCATTCTCTGGCGAAGGCAAAATGTGACCGTGAGATATACCTCAACTTTCTGGCTGACAAAACATAGAGGATAACCTAAAGCACAATGATTTGCATGCTGCCTACAGAGCTGTTGCACACCTGGCTGAGAGCTATGAACAGCCTTCTAATATTCCCATCACAAAACCAGGTAGCCGCCCCTACTCATCAGTGGAAGAGGCCCTACACAGATGGAAAACATATGATGAAAACATACTGAATCCTGCACCTCCTGATGATGGTCTTGAGCTATGTAACCTGGCAAACCATAGGGCTATAGACTTGGGGACAAACACTGATCTTCCATTACTCAAGGAAGTACAGTAACTCCTCACTTAAAGTCGTCCCGGTTCATGTTGTTTTGTTGTTATGTTGCTGATCAGTTAGGGAACATGCTTGTTTAAAGTTGTGCAATGCTTCCTTCTAATGTAGTTTGGCAACTGCCTGCTTTGTCCACGGCTGGTGGGGGTTTGGAACCAGGGTGGACTGGCAGCCCTCCTATCAGCTCCACCTATCAGATTCTCATCCCCTAAGTTCCCTGTGCAGCAGTTGCCCAGCAGGCTATCAATTGCTGGCAGTTCAGCCGTCCCTCCCCCCACTGCCATCTACTGCTCCTGCCCTCTGCCTTGGAGCTGCTTCCCGAGACTCCTGCCTGCTGTGTGGGGAGGAGGAAGAGGGGGGCTAATGTCAGAGTGTCCCTCTCCCCACTCCTCCACACCCTGCTTACCTCATCTTCCATAGAGCAGGGGAGATACACGACAGGGCTCAGGACGGAAGGAGCTTGCTGGCAGCAGCTGTGGTCTTAGCAAGCTGATCTAATTAACAAGGCAGTGTTCTTAAGAATTGGGTCAGCGTACTTAAAGGAGAAATGTGCCTCTTTCTGACACACACACAGAGTGTGTATCTCTGTCTCTGTCTGCGATGCTGTCTCCCCTCCCTCCATTCCTGCTGCCTTGTAGAGTGTGAGAGTTAACCTTTGAGGGCTCAGCCAATTGCTAGTTCACCATTTAGCCGTAAGACATTCCCTGGGAAATATCCCACCCTCTGACTCCTCAACCTCAACCAAGCTTCACAATCATCATCACTGTGTGCCAGTATTAATTTTTTTGTCTAAAACTTAGTGTGTGTGTATGTGTATACATAGATAGTCTTTTGTCTGGTGAAAAAAAATTCCCTGGAACCCAACCCCCTCATTTACATTAACTCTTACGGGGAAATTGGATTCGCTTAACATTGTTTCACTTAAAGTCACATTTTTCAGGAACATAACTACACCATTAAGTGAGGAGTTACTGTATGTAAGGCCAGCTGGAAGTTACAGAATGGATGCACTGCTGGACCTGATGGCATTGCATCAGAGCTGCTCAAAGGTGCCTTGGAACCAATGAGCATTGGCCTGCATCAGTTGTTTTTAAAAATGTGGGCATCAGGCACAGTGCCAGCAGAAAATGAAAAGATGGCATCATAGTGTCCCAGTAGAAGGGAAAGGATCCTGCACTGAACATGGCAAGTATAGACCTGTCTTATTTCTATCAGTCCCTTGAAAGCTTTTTCACTCATGTTCTGTTTAGTAGAATGCAGTCGCTCCGCAACATTGTCATCCACAGTAATCAGGTTTCACTGGGCAATTGACAATGGACACTATCCTTACCTGCTGGCTTCGGATTGAACTGCACTGAGCATTTAACTATTCATTTCACACATGGCATATATTGACATCAAAGTGGCTTTTGACCAGTATTGGGTTTACAATGGCACCATGGGGCCCGGCCCACACTCAGGAATGGGCCCATAATCCTGGGCCCTGTGTGGGGTTAGAGCAGCAGCTGTCTGTCCCTCAGCTAAAGGCAGAACATGCAGAGGCAGCGAACGGGAGGCGACGAAGTGTGTCCAGCCCCACTTCCCCTCAGCGGATCATACTATTTGGCAGTGCTGGGCTGGTGGGGCTTGCCAGGCCCAATTCAGGGGTTTCTGGCTGCCAGGTGGACAGCTGGGCTCCCCCCATGATCCCAATCTTGTCCCTGGGCTCTCGGGTCCCCTCTGAGTCTGGGGCAGCACTGGCAGGAGGGCGCTGGGCACACGGCTCCACCATGCCATGCGCATGTCCCGGCCCCATCAATATACAAATGCAGAGGCTGGGGAGCATGGGGGACCCAGACCATGCTGGGCAGGAGGTGGCTGTGGTGCCCAGCAGATGGGCACCCTGACCAGTGGGTACTCATTGCACCAGGTAACCCCCCTTGGCTAGGGCCCCACGAAGCAGCTGGAGCCCCATCATGCCATTCCCCCACCAGCACTCCTGTGAGAGACCCAGTGCACCTTGCCCCATCCCCCCCACATTGCCCCAGGGGGAGACTGGACCTCCCCCAGCTCCCCATCTCATCCCCTCCACCAGCACCCCAGGAGGAGATTGGGCCTCCCCCATCCCCCTATGCCCCATCCCCCCACCAATGTTCATGGGGGAAACTTGAGCCTCATGCCTCCCTGAGCTCCCCTAGCCCACCTGTGCTCCAGGACCAGTTGGAAGCTGACATGGCCTAGTTGCAGGCAGGTGAGGCCCTGCCCAGTTCAGTTTGGAGAATGGAGTGAATCAACTGCAGGGGGTGGTTCTGGAGTGGATTGTCCAAGAGTGGTCTGGCTGGGGATTTGGGGGTGGGGTCTGGTTTGGGAACAGAGAAGCCCCCTTCTGGTAGGCAATGGGGAGGTTTGGTCAAGAGGGGTCAGTTCATAGAGGAGTCTGATCTGGTTCTGGCTGGAAGGGGGCCTGGTCCAGCTTGCGGGTCTGGTCTGGGAAAGGATGTGGATCTGGTCCACTTTGGGGGGATTGTTCTGCAGACGGATGTGGGTCTGGTCCCATGTGGAGGGTTGGCCCTGTCTTTTGGGGGCACAGCTGGTCCTGGTCCTAGTTTCTGTGTCTCTCCGCCTGGAAGGAAGGACACGCAAGGCTAGTATGAATAATGACGCTGTAAATAAAATGAAGGGTTTTTTCATATTTTTTTATTTTAAACTGTTTGTTTTAAATCCGCCCCAATTTCATACAAAAATTGAGTTCAAACCCTGGCAGTTCATATGAGAAATGTGAAGGGTGAGATAGTGTGAAGGTTCCCTTTTAGTGGCAGCAGCGCAGAGCTGGTGTTTTTGGTGACTTTGCTTTTGTTAGCTTTTTTTTTAACCAATTGTGTTTTATTTTGTATTTTTTCTTATATAATTTATTTTATGTGTACTGTGTGCATTCGTTTTGCCCTTGGGCTGCCATTGCTGGTACCCTAGTGGCAACCACCTCCATCTGCAACTTAAACTTGAAAATATTGTAAATAAAATCTGTGCATCTGTGTGCTGTGTCAAAGACAACTTCTGTGTCAATCTCCTGTCTTTTACCCTTGCTCCCCATAGGGGCCCACAAAAGCTTAATTTGGCTCTGCTTTTGACTCAGTTGACAGGTCAGCATCTTGGCTTGCACTGAAAGGAGATGGCACCCCAGATGTTCAGCTAAATCTAGTGCACAGTCTTCACCCTGGTACCAGTATTTGATTGTGTTTTGGTTCATGTGTTTCTCTATAACCTCAGCTGTGCAACAAGATGCATTTTCACCTTAGCACTATTCTGTTGAGCTGTCAACTGGATATTAGGACTTGCCGCTTCATGTGTCAGAATAAAGGTTAGTCAAGAAATCTTCACTGACTGAGACTATGCTAACAATGCTGCCTTCATTGTGGAGAAGCGGAGAATTTGGTCTCTGTCCTTCAAGGTTTCCAAGATTCTGGCTAGACTATGAGGTTGAATATTTCATGACAGAAGACCGTGATCCAGAACCTCCGAGCTGGGCCCTCAGTCAAGTAGCGTGGAGGGCACTGATGTGTTTATCTACGTACACAAGAAGCAGAATTCAAATGTTTGCAGCAAATGGGATGTCCTCCAAAGAATATGTGTCACTACCATCTGTCTTGCTAATGGATGCAAAAACATCTCTGCACTGAGACTGGTTTGATAGATCCTGAACTTTGTCTGTCAGACTGGTGTACTGCATGTATTGCTTCTTACAGACAGACTTGTGGTATCTAGGGGAATTCTATATGTGCTGTCAGTGCCAAATCCTGACCATCAGGTGGTTTGACTTTGTGTGAAATGCCATACTCTTCATCCACTCACCACATTCAGGAGCAGATTTGCCTGCTCTTTGGTATTATGTTGCCAGGATGGACAAAAACATTCCAGCACATCATACTCTCAGACTGTCCATTGACACATGCAGGGGTTCATACCTTCACTCTACCTGGCGTCACCCGTGGGGCTGCCCCAGAGATTTGTGGATTTGCAGGATTGAGCCAGATCTGGGAACTTTACTCTATGAAGCCTGGAATGATGCCATCAACTCTGGTCAATCTGACTGGTCCCACGGATCTCAGTAGACTGCACACTAAATGATGAGTTTACATACGCTGCTATTTCTCCAGTCACAATAGGGGAAGGTGTGGTACTGACTAATGCCACCCACTGTCATACATCCCTGATTCCAGTAGTCCTACACACGACAATCAGGCACGGTGGACATAGCTGCTAACTAATGTGGTATTTAGCCACTATCTGCCAAGGAGTGTGGACCGGAGGTGCCATGCACAGCTCTAGAGATCAATGAAGTCTGTGAGGCAGAGGTCATGGGAGCTGCTTTTCCCTTTCAATTTTGACAGTAGGCTGTTTCCTGCTTTGAGCGATATCTGAAACAGAAGTGGCTATAGTTTGGGCTTGGGCCCAAGCCCAGAAAGATTCTTTCCCTCAGCAAACCAATTGGATATGACTCTCGGGTGGCACAGCAAAATATTGCACAACATCAAAGTGTCATTACCATGAAAGTTGTTTTTTACTCAAGACATTTCAGATGTGAAGTGAAAGGAATAACCCATGTGAAAAATAGATCCAGTTCTGATACAAGAAGTCCTTACAATAAAAGTGAGAGGAAAAGTGTCTCTCCCCAGGTGGAGTAATAGGCAAAATGCTCTCTTGATACTTCTGTCAGATCAGCATTATGCTGTACTCTAACATCCTGGAGGATAAAACCATTTTCTCTGTGATTGAGACTTGAGTGATGTCTCAAGTCCATGCTCTAAAAACATGTCTCCGACTTACACCTCCATTCTGTTGACTCAGAAGTTTCACTTGCTGCTTTGTTGCAGAGCTGAAATGAAACAATACCACTAACCCCCAGCAATGGGGTGTATAGGTGTTCTATGCAGTACTACTGCCAAGTCTTCATGTAGAATCCTTTATTGCCTTGTCTACACTAGGAGGATAATGAGAAATTTTCCCATTGTTGGTACCAGTGGTTCAGCTTCTCTGGAGGTACCTAAGTTGGTAGCCCCAGACTAGATTGGGCGCCATCTGCCACTGGTGTTGTAACCACCACGTCAATAAAATCTACTTTGAGCAGAGTTAGATGACGCAGAGCTTAAAATGCCAGCAGCAGATGGGGATGATTGTATATGGCTCTCGTTGTTAAACAATGGAGGAAGATGAACTGGTGTTGGCAATGGCTTGAACGTCTAATCTTTTGGCTAGCCTCAGGTATTTCTTAATCGGGAGAGGGAAGGAACCAATTCTTTCCATCTCTTAAGACACTGCAGCCAAGACTTCCATAAGTTACTAGTGATTTTGGGTGCCCAGCTTTGATTGCATTTAAAGAAGCCTGGTTTTCAGATGTTTCCGAGCACCCATCCTCTCAATCTTCTCTGTAGTTTCCTACCAGTTATGGAAAGTATTTTTTGGGAGGGAGGGGGAAGGGGAGAGGATAAGAAAAAAATTGTTTTGTTTGATCTACTCTCCCTATACTAGTCCCCTGAAAGCTCCTTTCATACTGGAATCCATTTATCCATAAAAATAAACAATGGATTTCAATCCTTCAGAACTTCTTATTTCTTCATTTGGGTCTCTCTGAATCAATAATGTAATTTACACTAAAAATACATCTGCAAAAGCAGGGTTCTTGCTTGTCAGAGAGTCTAAAATCCCTCCTGTCTCTCATTAAACTAATTTAATGTTTAAGATTGGGGGGGGGGGTTAAAAAGTTGGACAAAAATTCAAGGATACCCTTTTAAGAGATCTCCCTCTCTCCTGTTAAGTCTGACAAGAAGAAAATGGCTGAATGAGCTCAGTAGAAATGAGCTAACTGATGAGCAGGATAAAGTAAGGATTATTCTAAACCTTCAGGCACATTTTGAGACGAACCAGAAGATTTCTGAGGTTCCAGCTAGAATTTTCACATCTGTGTGCCCTTCCTAACTTCATGCACCAGGAGAAACAGAAGCACCACCAGAAATGCTATTCTAATGATACTGATAACCTGTTAGAGATTACGAGCCTTTTCATCTGATAGCCTGAGCTCGTGGGCAAAAGAGATCTGAATAAGCACCCAAACTTTGGGATGTTTGCTTTGCTGGACCACTGAACATTTTGAAGACTATTATTTATTGCTAATGCTATGTGAACTGGACTTTAGGGCCAAAATGGCCAGATGACAGTAGCAAACTACATGCTTACTGCTCATTATTGTAGCAGGTGCTGATTCCAAAATGGGGATAACTCTGAACTACAGTAGGTTTAGGTGGTGTCAAGCCAGATGACTTACAGTCTTCTCAGTTGTTTTGTTTTCACTGATGACAGTCTCAAAAAAGGGGAGATCTTACAAACTATATAACAGGAGTGGCCAAACTTACTGACCCTCTGAGACAGGGGTAGGCAACCTATGGCACGTGGTTTTCAGTGGCACTCACAGTGTCCGGGTCCTGGACACCAGTCTGGGTGGCTCTGAAGAATGGGGCGGGGGGGTGGGCTCTGTGACTAGATATGCATATGTGGGTTTAAAACAGGCAGATTTAGCTGAGCGTCACTGGGTCATAGAATGAACAGACTCTAATATTGAATGCTTCTGTTATAGAGACAAGCATCATGATGCTTGATCTGGATCCTTCATGGGCTTAATCTGTCTGGTTGAGCTGAATCATTCATGCTACTTTATTACAACTTTCTTATGGACTTTGATTATAGACTCATAGACTTTAAGGTCAAAAGGGACCATTATGATCATCTAGTCTGACCTTCTGCACAATGCAGGCCACAGAATCTCCCCCATCCACTCCTGTAACAAACTCCTAATCTATGTCTGAGTTATTGAAGTCCTCAAACTGTAGTTTGAAGACCTCAAGCTGCAGAGAATCCTCCAGCAAGTTACCTGTGCCCCATGCTGCAGAGGAAGGCGAAAAACCTCCAGGCCTCTGCCAATCTGCCCTGGAGGAAAATTCCTTCCTGACCCAAAATATGCCGATCAGTTAAACCCTGAGGATGTGGGCAGGACTCACCAGCCAGCACCCAGGAAAGAATTCTCTGAGTAACTCAGATCCCCCCCACATCTAACATCCCATCACAGACTACTGGGCATACTTACTTGCTAATAATCAAAGATCAATTGCCAAATTAATTGTCAAAATTAGGCTATCCCATCATACCATCCCCTCCATAAACTTATCAAGCTTAGTCTTGAAGCCAGATATGTCTTTTGCCCCCACTACTCCCTTGGAAGCTGTTCCAGAACTTCACTCCTCTAATGGTTAGAACCTTTGTCTAATTCAAGTCTAAACTTCCTAGTGTCCAGTTTATATCCATTTGTTCTTGTGTCCACATGGTACTAAGCTTAAATAATTCCTCTCCCTCCTGGTTTTTATCCTCGATATATTTTAAAGAGCAATCATATCTCCCTCAACTTTCTTTTGGTTAGGCTAAACAGCCAAGTTTTCAGTCTCCTTTAATAAGATAGGGTTTCCACTCCTCGGATCATCCTAGTAATTCTTCTTGAACCTGTTCCAGTTTGAATTCATCCTTCTTGAACATGGGAGACCAGAACTGCACACAGTATTCCAGATGAGGTCTCACCGTGCCTTGTGAACCGTACTAACATCTCCTTATCTTTGCTGGAAATACCTCGCCTGATGCATCCTAAACCGCATTAGCTTTTTTAACAGCCATATCACATTGGGGGCTCATAGTCATTCTTTTGATCAACCAATACTCGAAGTCCTTCTCCTCTTCTGTTACTTCCAACCGATGTGTCCCCAATTTATAACTAAAAATTCTTGTTATAATCCCTAATGCATGACTTGCACTTTTCACTATTAAAATGTTAGGTTTCCAGGCAATTCCAGGATCCAAATGCATACCTTACTATGTAGGAGGCTGCATCTTTCCAATGTGCATTTGGCTAGGCCAGAAAATCTTTTTGTACTAAGCTTCTTGGGTTCCACTTTGTAGGTAGGCATTTCTGTAATGAGCAGTATGTCTTCCCCTTAAAAAAAACAAACAAACTACTGATTATTCTACAGAAGGAGCTCAAAACCTCTTTTAGGGCTAATGTAATCTGTCGTATCTGGAGCCAGCCATATAAATACTTGAATTCTCTAATTTTTGAGTTGATCCAAAACAAGTGGTGTGCAGGTCTATTGTAGATCTATCTTTTGATGATGTCCCTTCTTTAAAAGGGGGAAAATTAAATGAAGCCATTAGGAACATAGCTGGCATGCAACAGCACACTTGTTCAGCATATATAAGTAAAAATAAGGTAAATTTCCTTGGAACACTGAAACGCTCTGATATTTTGCTGATCTGCTGTGTATCATCCCACGATAGGATTCTCTCTCACAGACAGCGCATAACCTAGCTACTCTAGTTCCATGGTGACTATCCTCGTCTAATAACAATAATTTGTGCAACTGATCAAATCATCAGTTGCTATTGTTTCAGTTTTGTAGAGCTCTAAATCTCTCTGGCTCTTCTATGCGTCTTATTTGATAATGCTCAGGTTGTGCCGCTCTAGAATCTATATTTATATCTCCAGGAGAAAATCCATTGGGTGCTTTATGTGGGATATGCAGTTAACACATCAAGGTTGTGACTGTAGGCATAGCTCTGAGCAAGTGTGGTGTGAAAGCTGCACTATCCTAGGGTCACCGTGGGGGGACATAGTGCCTCTGAGACATTCCCGGAGTCATAGTTCCTTCTCCGATTTTTCTTTTTCCCCAAATGGTAGTAATTTGTTATTGGATATATCAAGGATGGTGGAGTGCGCAGACACTTAGATTCCATCACTAGTTGGCTAAATGACACACCTCAGGCTTATACTGTTCCTATCAGCATTTGTATAGCACTGACAAAACATTCCCAGATATGTTAATTTCATAGATCATAAGACTGGAAGGGACCCTGAAAGTCATCTGTCCAGTCCCCTGCACTCAAGGCGGACTAAGTATTATCTAGACATCCTGACAGGTGTTTATCCAACCTGCTCTTAAAAATCTCCAATGATGGAGATTCCACAGCCTCTCTAGGCAATTATCCAGTGCTTAACCACCCTGACAGTTAGGAAGTTTTTCCTATGTCCAACCTAATCACCTTTGCTGCAATTTTAAGCCCATGGCTTCTTGTCCTATCCTCAGAGGTTAAGGAGAATAATTTTTCTTCACTCCTCCTTGTAACAACCTTTTATGTACTTGAAAACTGTTATCATGTCCCCTCTCAGTCTTCTCTTCTCCAGACTAAACAAACTCAACATGCAGCATAATAGCAAATAACTGCACCTGAATCCTGAACGAATAAACATGCAGAGATTTATTAATTATTATTTTATTTTATTATTTAAAACCAGTCAGCATAATGGCTGGTGTTTCTCATGGTTACTCCAGTAGAACGTTTATCTGGCTATTTCCAGCCTATTTTGAAAGTGTCTGATGCTTTGAGAATCTTGGGTTGACTGAGCTAAGTGACTTCTAGAAAGAATATTCTGGGGAGGGAGAATGCAAACAAACTTTACTTGATTTGTAAAATTTGTGTGCCACTTAAGTGTAGCAATTCCCATGAATGACCTTATATAATGTGAAGGTATAAGTAGTACATATCGTTGGTGTTTTTGCATTTTTGCATTTTTTGCATATTTCAGCCCATCTAAGCATGGTCAATCACAATTCCCACTGAAAATGTGGGCATTACGGCCACTTATGCCAGGGCTGAATTCGGCCTTACATGTGGAGGACCAGATCCTAAGATGGAGTAAACTGATGTGGCTCCTTTGATTTAAGGAAGCTACACTGATTTGCACTAGCTGATGGTCTGGCCCCAAGGATCCAAGAAGCAAACATTTAGAGCATTGCCTGGCATTTTACTGATAATCTTTCTCAATATTTTCTGAGGGTTTCTCTTGTGTTTCCTACGCATGGCAAATTAAGATTACAGACAAACACACAAGCTGGCATGCATTGTTTCCCTGAACCGGAGTAGAACACATGCTCAGTGAACCAAGAACAACATCACCTGAGAGGATTCTAAGGCAGTTTCTTACCTGGATGCTCTTCAGATGCAACTATAGTTTATCCTACTGTTGACAGGGTGACTCGTTTACTGAAACTGTGCAAACCAAAATCTTTTTAGTGTTTCCTTTTTTCTATTTTTTTGTCATTACTACAGAACATTTTTCCTGCCCTGGTCTTTAATGAGCTCTTCCAGCTTTCCAAGAGACCTACCTACACTGTGTTCTAGAACAGGTGGAGAAGAGCTATATATATTTGCATAAAATTTGCATGGTAACAGTATGGAATTTTTTCTTCTTTCACCATTTTGAAGGCACAGATGGTAGCTCAGTCTGTCTCACCTTAAGGTGGTAATGGACCTCCCACTCCCTCTAAAGTTCCAGTCTCTGTGTCTCTCCTTTTCTTCCCAATATCTGAGCCCCACAACATAGAGTTTTTCCTTCTTTTTGTCTTCTTTTTTTTCCCTTCAGCTTTCTCTCCTCCTCAGGATCATGCTTCCACCAGAGAATGGATCCTCAGGATTGATTTTGCTGCTTGGCTCTGCTATGGACAAGCAGTGACTTCCAGGAGAGGGTGGTAGATGATCATTTAAAAATACAATCTTTGCAGCTAGCCAAGAAAATCCAGTGACACGGATGCTGGGCCAGGGAATGGGAGAACTATGTGGAAACCTGGGTCTTCTTGCCAAAAAACAGAGATCTGCTTTTTATGGTCTGTTTTCACATTGGCCGAAGAGAGGCTTGGATGGATGGAGCTCTCATGGACTTGAAAATCATACCGACATTAACAAACAGATATGCTTACAAATTTTACAGTTGCTTTGTTAATGGGATCCCAGGAACCTGATCTACAGAAGCTTTTGTTGGTACCAGGCTTCGGTGCCAGAATGCACTTAGTTCCACTTGAAGCTGGATGAGGCAAAGAATCAGCCCAGCGGGCCTGTTCAAGGTGATAAGGCTTCGGGCATGTGGTTTAGCAGAGTGTGGAGACTGGAAACTTTTGTTGTTTAATATCTATCTTTCCAGGGAACAAAATAAGCATGGTGAGTTGCCCTTAAAGTAGTGTTCAGCTGTGCCTTGATGTGAAGGTGATACTAGTCTCCAGCACCTGGCATCAGTTGGAAATTAAACTCTGTTTTGAGACTGAAAATGGCTGGCTGAATGAGTTGCAGACCCTTTCTGAGTACTGGCAAATGGATAATTCAGTGTAGAGTCCCTACTTATAGGGACTGCTGAAGGAGTGGGATCTCTGGGAGCAGAGTCCCTTTTTGAAGTCAGAGGGTATCCCCAGAACAGCAAGTTCTGGTGGGAAAGGAATGTGACTGGAATGTGGCTCTTGACCAAACAGAACTGTGTCCATAAATTAAAGGAATAGGTCAGTCACAAAACAGCCATGGCTTGAAGCCAGAGAGTTTAGGCTCAAGCATTAGATAGGAAGAGGCCAAGCTGTACTTGGATGAAGGAAGAAGAGAGACTTATTCAAGAAAATGAATGAGGGGCTGCTAACAAAGCAGAAATGTCCCTAAACTCATGGGCTTTAGCAGGATTACTTACATGCTTAAAGTTAGGCACATGTTTGAATGCTTTGCTGAACCGAGGTCTGTTTAAGTAGAACAACACATGTCCACCTCAACTGGTATTAGTAATAAATAGAAGGGACTGGATTAAATCTATAGTGTGTAAGCAGAGTCAGGATGAGCTGTACCCTGACATCTGGTGGTGAAGTAGGGAAAGTGGGAAAGAAGTCTTGAAGCGAAATCTCAACATATTGCATAGCACGCCTACCCCATCCCAGACTGCCGAGCTGTGGACGCTTTGTGACAGAAATGACTCAACCTCAGTTGGTGTACTTGCTAGACAAGGACATGGGTTCTAAAACGCGTGAATTGAGAGAAGGTTGGGGATAGGTAGCTGTGCCTGGTGGTGCAGGCTCCTTGTGGAGCTAGAACCCAGTTGCACCCCTCCTCTCTCCACTGTGGAAGTCAGAGTTGTTTTTATTCCCTTAAGACTCTAGATACAGGTTGCTGAGCTGAACTACTTGGGCTAAAGGTGCAACTAGCACTGGCCTCCCCTTCTATGTGCTGAGATCACTGAGAGCTGAAATCAAAAGAGCTGAAATTACTGAGCTGGGAGCACTGAGTACTGTGCTAACTAGTGGGGAAGCCTGAACTATACTGTGGAACAGAGCAGCTGGTGGAGTGGAAGCAGTTTATGGGATGGCTGGAGCGGACCACGGGACGCTGGTGGGTGGAGGGCTGGCAGAGACGGATGCTGTGAGGGGCGTGTGGAGCAGCCCACAGATGCGGCCTGGAGCGACAGTTTCCAGGGACAACTGAGAGCAGCTCACGGGCCAGCTGGTGGAGCAGAGCAGTCTGTGAGGACGCCGGGGAGCAAGAGTGCATGAGCGGCTGGTAAGGCGGAGCAGTTTGTGGAAGAGGCGGAAGCAGAACCCACGGAGAGGAGGGCAGTTAGGCCCTGGACTCACCAGATAGCCCCTTCACCAAGTGGGGAGGGACCTTACAGTGACTCTTGAATTCGTGCACGGGGCATTGACCAGAGACTTTGGGTTGTTGGGATTTGAGTGATGGACTTAAGAACCCTAAGGGAAAGGACATTTTGCCAAATGTACTTGTGGCGGGGTGGTTATGTTTGTGTTATAACTCGGCTTTGTGGTGTTTCTCCAAATGGGAGCCGCATTGATTCTCCTTATTCAAAAAGATTCGCTACAACTCAGACCCGTGCTTGCGAGAGGGAGTATTTGAGCCTCCAGAGGCGCCCAGGGGGTAGGTATGTAAGTGTCCCCAGGTCCAGCGTGAGGCTCGAGCCGTTTGCATTGTGTCTATTGAAACGGAACTGATCTGAATGCCCTTTTGCTGCCTCGAGGGTCAGAAGCGTTACAGGTTAAACTGGATGATGATGATGATGGATAACATGGATCGCTAAATTAAGTGTCTCTGTTAAAAGTGGAACAAAATGTGAACAGTGGTTAAATCAGTGTGAGGAGATACAATCAGGGCCCCCAGTGAACTTTTCACAAGTGAGTGGCAGAACTGAGCCTTTAAATAAAATAGAAAAGGGGTGACAAAGTGGTGTGGTGGGCGCGCCAGCGCGCGCCGGAGTAGGCCCGTTGCAATTCAATAGAATGGTTTCCTCGCATCTGTTGCTCATGTTGCCTGTGCCACACATTGTCTTACTTCATCATCCTAATGAAGACGGGCGGCAATAATTGGTCAATTCTGGCAATTTTTAGCGCTCTTGATCGTGCTGCTTTGATTCTTTCTCAGCTATTTCGCCTGAGATTTCATTCTATAATAAGTCTGTTCACAATAAGTCTTGCATTCAAGAGGGTTCTATTTGGTTTGTTTTTATTTAAATTCTTGCCTTCCCATTTTTGCGGTCGGCTGTTATTTCAACGGCAAGGTTTTAAGAGATTCCTGTGATTGGGAATCCAGCGCCCACTCAACTGCCATGTCTAATTATTGGAAGATTGTACTTAGGGGATTGGCATTATCCATTGCGTGTAAAGGCAATTGAAGTACAGTACAATCACACTAGGGAAGATACTGTAGAATCGGCAGCCAATTCTTTTACAATACCTAAGAAGTTACTGTACAGGTCCTTTAGCCTTGAGCATGTGTAGAGTCCAAAATATTTAAAAAAGAATTCTAGTACCTGATTATATGTTTCTCTGCTATTGACAGCCACTGAACAGCTTGACTCTAGGCAGGTCTACACTTCGACTTTAAAATCGGTTTAATGCCGATTTATACGATAACGCTGTAATCGTTCACCGACTGCGCATTAATATCGAGTTAACAACGGCTCCTTAATACGATTTCGGAATACTCCCCAAGAGAGGAGTAGTGCGCTAAATTCCGATAGTGAAGCACTCGGATTAGGGTTTGTGGACGAAATCGACGTAATTGGCCTCGGGCCGCATGCATGAGAAAGAAAAAGAAAAGCAGCACTGCCGCTCTGGACAGCAATCTGAACTCGGATGCAGGCGGCAGTGTAAACAGGAAAAGCCCGCAAATTTTGAAATTACATTTCCTGCTGCCCGGATGTGGAGCTCGATTCAGCACGGTGGCGATTAGCAGTTTGAAATCGAAAAAGAGCTTCCAGCATGGACTGTCGCGAGATATACTAGGCTGACCTCGATGGGGAGACAATTCTGGTATCCGCTCGTTAACAGAACACGAAATGCCGAAAGCGTGTGAAGTAAAACTCCAGATAACAGCGGTGCACAAGCGTACGGAAGCCGAGCACTCATAATGCCTCTGGGGAGGGAGCGGGTACTGGAGGACTCCAGCTATCCCACGATCCACAGCAGTCTCTGAAATATTATTCATTCTTGGGCTGGCTGCCAATGTTTAGTTCAAACACTGGGTGTGTTCTCGGGTTTTAGGGAACAGCTCCTCAGTTTATTCCCCACCACCACGTGAAACAAAAAAAAAGGAGAAAGATGCTGTGCTATAGGGCGTTGCTCAACGCACTCGCGAAAAAGGCGCCAAAGGGACTTGTCTAGCTGACCTTCACAAAGGGAAGGTGAGGCGTACCACACCACAGGTAGGCAGTAGTTTTCTGCCCATACAGCACTGTGCTCTAAACACGGAAAGTGGAAGGACTATGGAAGCTGGAACAGTCTACACCACAGCACCACTCCTGAAAATCGATGGTAGCTTTGGACCATGGACGCAAACAATCGATTTCGGGATCCCACTGTGGACGCGCTAAACCGATTTTATTAGATCTGTTTTGTAATATCGGTTTAAGCTAATTCGAAATAATCGTGCAGTGTAGACGTACCCTGAATCTGTTCTGCTGTGTGAAGCTGTATTTCTGTGGGATGTAACAAAAGTTTTAGTGGGAGGCTTCTGGCAATGAGAGAGCAAAAGGAAATGTTGATAAAGGACTAATTAGTGAAACAACTATATTAATGCTACAGAAATGACTAGTTCTACTGCTCCTTTTAAAAGAACATGATTTTAAAAAATGAAGGAAGGAGGATTGGCTTGAGGATTGGGATTCAGGAGATCCAAGTTCAATTCTTTGCTATTTTCATGTGTGTCCTTGGTGAAGTCACTTACTCTTGCTGTATTTGTTTTCACCCTCCGTAAAATGGGGATGATGATATTTCCTTTCTCCCATTCGTTGTCTTGTTTGCTTAGTTCTTTGTGTCGGGGCCAGCTGCATGTGTGTATGCATGTGTACAGTGGCTAGCACAATAGGAACAAAGGTTGGTACCTCTAGAGAATACTTATACTACACAACAATAAAAATGATTATATTACAAAGTAATATATTTTGGAAAGGGTTTTAGTAGAAAATAGTTAACCAAAAAGCATTTTTGTCATTTAACAAGCAGATGTACTGTAACTGTTTGTAATAGAAGGTTTGACAATAACTGTAATTAGCCATTTTTGCTAGAATAGACCTTATAATTTGTCTGATTTAAGTGCTTTTCCTCCAAAAAGAATCCCTGGTGAATTAATGAGCATAGAAAATAGAAGTACCTCAAAGAGGTAACTGTAAATTACTGTAATGGAGATGGTAGCAGCACACCCTATGTCTAGTCTTGAAAGAAATTAAGGTTTATTTTCTACAGCTGACAACCCATCAGCTCCCACGTTGACTACATCCATCATATAAAAGAAACCTTCAGCCTACAACAGCTGTGAAAATCAACCCTGTCTTTTAGGCTTGGCAAATTTGTTGACCTAAAGTCACAAAGGAGAAATAATTAATTTAAGAGATTTTTCTCTCACTTGGTAACTTATTGTCGTATTGAGGCTGAGACTTTTCCTGTGGTTTTAAGAAGCATAGACCGTTTGACTTAATTGTGAAGCTCAATCATATGTCTACAATCTACACAGTTTGAGTGATCCCTGCAGACGTGCACCCTTCGCCCTCCCCCATGATCTGCTGATTGCAGCGTGCTTAGTATTTGGAAAGCAGACCTGAAGGAAAAGCCTTATAAGCCTTACTCCCTGTATATACAAAAGCCATGCTCCAGTATGGCATTGGGACATTGCTTTGCCGCAAGGTGCTGGATGAAATCCTGACTCTACAGAAGTCAATAAGAAAACTCCCATTGAATTAATCGGGGCCAGGACTTTACCAATTGTGTCTCAAGGAAATGCTAATCCAAGGTCCTGCATGCTTATAATTGAAGACCACATGGGTCTTTTCATCAAGCTGGGCCTGTGTTAACCCCAGAATTCTGGCCAAATTCCAAGTCAGCCTCTCTAAATTCCTCCTGCAGTTTTATTTAGACACAATATTCAGCTTAATTTATCTTTAAGCTATTGTGTAGTTCTGTTATGCACTGTCAGGTGTTTTCTTCTGTCCCAGAAATGGGTGAAATGATTTATTTCCTTTCTTTTCTTAAGCACCTATCCCAAATTCAGGGGATAAAATCCTGGCCCCATAGATATGAATGGCAAAACTCTCACAGATTTCTGCAGGGCCAGGGTTTCCCCTTAGAAACACAACACCAACATAATGGGAATAAATTTAAAATCTCTTTACATAGTCAAATTTTAATAGATTGCTGGTATGAGGATAGAGTTATAGGCATTAGAGAAAAACCTAAGAAGATAAATATCCCCTACCAACAATACCTGTTTCTTTTGTGTGCATGTGCACAAAAGCTTGTGGGGGGAGAGGGGGAACAGCAAAATTTCCATCCTGAGGGAAATTCAAGATTTCAAATTTTGGTTTAGTCCCAAATTAGGACAAAATCAGTCTTGGAAATTTTTGGAACTATTCTGAAATGTTTCATTTCTACCTTATCATAATGTTTGTTTATTCTTGCTGTAAATTTCAGTACAATTAAGTTAAAAGAAAACATTGTCACCTTATCACTATTTTGTTTCGATCATTTCCCACAATTTTTTTTTTTACATACAAAATCAGTACATTCCCACAAAACATTTCAATTTAGTCAAGTCAGATTTTCAGATGGAAACGTGTTCTATTGGAAAATGTTTGACTCACTGTAATGTGGACCCACTGGAATTCAGTATAAAGGGATGGGATGCACCATTCAGTTCTCTAGTTTTCTGTTTGTACTCAGGGATGCGGCCCCTTACTTAGGACTCGCCAGGGAATGCAAAATTACACACTGGCTTTAATAGTTAAAATTGTGCAAACAAAAAGTCCATACAAGAGAGGGATGGATGGGGAATGTGGGGAAAGGACCTGGAAAGTCAGAAGGAGCTAAATAGCTTAAACCAAAATGCAGTTAAGGAACTATAAAGCTAATCTCCAGCTCTTATGCAAGTCAGTTTAGACTCCTGGGTAGGCAGGAACTCAGTCCAAGTAATAGCTTTCTAATATAACCAGTTCTGTGGACTTCCTCCCTTCCTTCATTGACCTAAATGAGTCTATGACTCATAGTCCCCATATTATCATTGTCTTAGTTCATGTTCAGGGGTTAATTGCTGTCGCAGCAGGCCAGTCACTCCTGTAGTGGGGGTAACAATGAGGGCTGTATCTCAAAAGTTTAGGGTAAAAAGACTGAGTTTTGTGTGCAGGCAAAGCTCCTGTGTAGTCCTCTGGTGTCCTGGGGGGAAATATGAAGGCTGAAAGGCACTTGAACAAATCCACCTCTGTGAAAAAGAATGTGCAATAGAAATAGAAGCCTATGCCTGTACCTCCTGACTGCAATTATGTGATCTTTTGTCCTGATATGGTCTCTGGCCAGTATTGAATCTGAAGGGAAGTGAAGGAAACAGACTTTAAGACCAGATGAAAACATTTATCACCTCCTTGTTCTGCCTCAGGCCATGGCTTTAACAGGAACTAGAGTGGAGTTCTCCAGCTGCAGCCAATACTTTGTTGGCTTGGCACCTCTAACTATCTCCTCTTACTAGACAATCTAACTGTTACTCTACAGTGGCACTTGCAGTAAAGAATGAATGCACAGAATGAAGTGATAATCGACTCAGCAGGAGTATAAATGGACAGGAAACTTAAAACTAGTCAAATAATGCAATGAGTCATATAATTATATGGGCATTGAACAGTTTGTCCAAGCTGTTTGGGTCATTATCCAGCTTCAGGCTTCAATTCTCTAGATGTGCCCAACTGGTGGAAAGTTGGTGGCAATGCCGGCACCTGTGGCAAATGGTACAAAATCTGTGTGCCTAAAACTGAGGAGAGATGGAGGGTGCAGGAATCAATATACTTTTTTCTGTTGTTTTAAGTGTATTACAAAGAAACAGAGGAAGTTAAAAATAGGTACAGAGAAACATAGTATGAACATGCAATTCTAGATGTTAGTCCAAGAATTTAAATGGAGCTCAAGGTTTCTTGCATGCAGAGAATTTATCATCATTTTCAGTCAATCTTGGGAAATTGTCTCTGGAAAATGGAACCATTTCTACCAGAGCAGGAGATCGGAATAGAAATTGTACTAATTGTGCAGCAATTTTATTTTTAATATCTATATATTCCACTTACAACAGCAGTAATGACCCTGATGAAGGGCAGTTACTTGGAATGAATAAGCAGCGGGATTTTTGTGGCATAGCCTAGTGAGTCACAAATCTCCCAGGAATCTCTTGTCACCTTGATGATGATTGAGTCAGTCAAGGGCGGCTGCAGGAAAAGCACATCTGCCACCAGCAGCCTAACCAAACTTACATGGGCCTGCCTCATTTACACAAAGGCCCTTTAAAGACCACTTAAGACTCCTTTGTACTACCAGGGACCTTGGTATAAACAACACTCAGACTAGTGGTATCTCCCATGGGTCTGTACTGGGCCCAGTCCTGTTCAACATATTCATAAATTATCTGGAAAAAAGGGTAAATAGTAAGGTGGCAAAACTTGCAGATGATACAAAACTACTTAAGATAGGTAAGTCCCAGGCAGACTGCAAAGAGCTGCAAAAGGATCTCTCAGAACTGGGTGACTGGGCAACAAAATGGCAGATGAAATTCAATGTTGATAAATGCAAAGTAATACACATTGGAAAACATAATCCCAACTGTACATATAAAATGATGGGGTCTAAATTAACTGTTACCACTCAAGAAAGAGATCTTGGAGTCATTGTGGATAGTTCTCTGAAAACATCCACTCAATGTGCAGCGGCAGTCAAAAAAGTGAACAGAATGTTGGGAATCATTAGAAAGGAATAGATAATAGGACAGAAAATATCATATTGCCTCTATATAAATTCATGATATACCCACACCTTGAATACTGTGTGCAGATGTGGTTGCCCTGTCTCAAACAAGATATATTGGAATTGGAAGAGGTTGATAAAAGGGCAACAAATGATTAAGGGTATGGAATGACTGCCATATGAGGAGAGATTAACTAGATTGGGACTTTTCAGCTTGGAAATAGACGACTAAGGTGGGATATGATTGAGGTCTATAAAATCATGACTGGTGTGGAGAAAGTAAACAAGAAAGTGTTGTTTACTCTTTCTCATAACACAAGAACTAGGGGTCACCAAATGAAATTAATATGCAGTAGGTTTAAAACAAACAAAAGGAAGTATTTTTTCACACAACACACAGTCAACCTGTGGAACTCCTTGCCGGAAGTTGTGAAAGCCAAGACTATAACAGGGTTCAAAAAAGAATTAGATACATTCATGGAAGATAGGTCTATCAGTGGCTATTGGCCAAGATGGGCAGGGATGGTGTCCCTAGCCTCTCTTTGCCAGAAGCTGGGAATAGGCAACAAGGAGTTGGTCACTTTATGATTATCTGTTCTGTTTGTTCCTTCTGGGGTACCTGGCATTGGCCACTGTCAGAAAACAGGATACTGGGCTAGATGGACCTTTGGTCTGACCCAGTATGGCTGTTCTTGTGTTCTTATACTGCTTCCAAGATTCCAAGCATTTAAGAAGCAATGCCGAGACCACTGCATGCAATAGGCTGGAAAATGAGGGCACTCTAGGCATGCCCAATGTGAAGAATTTTAAATTGAAAGATAAACATTTTTATTTAACATATAGGCTTTTCTGTAGCCTGTAGTATCAGCATTTCAGATCCTCATGGTTCTCTCTTCCACAGCTTACTCCGAGGCCTTCTACCCCTGACAGTCTCAGCAGCAATCATGCCCCCTTTACTACAACCTACCTTTCTTTCTTTCTTATAATGGAACAGCCTCAGCCAATCTGGCATCTTGTAATGAGGATTGGCTAGACATAAGCCCTCCAGCCCCGAAAGGCAAGTCTCCCTTCCTGTTACATGGAATTATTTCAGACGTGAAAATTGGAGGAGGCACAGAGACGAAAAATAGAAGAGGAGAATAGAGCACCGACAAATGATTTTAAGGTAGTATAAAGCTGAAATAATTGATGGCAATATAAAGGGAGAAAAGAAATGAAAAGACAGAACAATCTGAAAATGGAAGTGGAGTACATTAAAAATCCACAATTTTCTGAGAACCAAAGGCAGCACTTAGACATTAAGAACATAAAGGGAGAGGAAGTGGTAGGGTGTGGGGAGGGGAAATGAGAGAATTAAATTAGACAAAACTGCTCTAAAATAATGTTAATGGTGTAATCTTCCTAGTCCAAGGAATTCAAAGTTCATGTTCAAAATCTTTCCAAAGGGCGTTGATTGGCATGAATGGTTCCTGCTGATACGCAGGTAAAATTCAGCAGACTAACAGATATCAAGGCAGCCACTGTGGAACGGAATACAATAGCTGTATCACCGCACCAGCAGTACAGTATATAGCAAATTAGTGTGCTCAGTACAAGACTTGGTTCAGGCTTTTATCAAAGCCCATCTCTATTTTTATGAGTCTCAGTTAACACTAAAATATCTTCCAATGAAAATGGAGTGTAATCGATGGGATTAAATTTTGGCAGTACAGGGCTTGATACAAAGCCTGCTGAGTTCCATGGGAGTCTTTTTCCATTCGCTTTGATGGGCTTTGGATCAGGCTCACGATTGGTTTATCAGATTGGCGTGAATTGGGGGAAAGCAGGGAGGGAACCTAGCAACCTCTTAACTGGAGGGCTACCAGAAAGCTGCTTTATTTTGGAGAACACTTCCACTAACATAGGTTATTTATCCCACTGTGATAGTCTTGGCACCTTGTTTGCAATTAACCCCAGTACGGTCATGTTGCTGCATGCCTGACCTTTTTCTTCACTAAAATTACATCCACCAGAAATCAATTTGTTGGTAAAAATTCATGATACTTTTGAGATCATGTACTTTTATGGATAACCTGTTTTCAGATTTGCCAAAGCAGCTCGGTAATGGTATGAATCACAATTATTGCTCTCCATCTTTCAGAGAAATGAATAACTCTGCAACAAAGATTTGACACAATAGAAATAAAGTCATTGTCGCTTAAGTTCAAATCAGGAAGGGACTTTTCTTTCTTTTCTGTTTTTTAGCGTAGTTAATCTTGTATGTGAAGTGAGAATTTTTACAGTGCTATATACATAATAAATGCAACAGAATATTGTCCCAGATCATCATCTGCAATGAAGATTGACAGCTCTTGCATGGACAGTAAACCAGTTGTGGTTTATTTATAAGCCAGATCATCAGTTGCTCTCTAGGAACTTTTGGTGAATTGGAATTGGGGAGGTTTGGGAAGTTGGACACAAATGTTCCCAAATCCCAGAACTGTTCTGTGCTGTGGCTGGTGCCAAAAGTATATAGAAGAAGAACCTTCTTATTCTGGAGTGATGTCCCTTTCTATCAGTGCCCTGAAGTCTGAATCTCCACTTTGAGATGTTGGTAAAAATTGTGCAACTGGAACACTGTATCATACACTGTTCACACATCAGTACAATCTAATCTTTGTTCCTTTTCATAGAATAGACCAGATCTTGGGCCATACTAATTCTTTTTGTATTGCTCTGGTGGTTAAGAACCACCATAGGTGCTGAAACTAGAGGTGCTCAGGGTGTGGCAGCACCTCTGGCTTGAAAAGATTTACAGGTTTGTTCAATGGCTTTCAGTGCCCCTACTATAAAAAATTGTTCCAGCCCCTCTCAGCACCACCAAGATGACATAACTGTTTAAGTGCTTTGCTGAACTGGGGCCTTAAACCTGCCCTTTGAGCATGTCTGCACCTCATCTGGGAGCAAGTCTGCCAGCCAGGTCCACGGATGTGTGCAAATGCTCTAAACGTAGCTGTGTAGATGCTGAAGCTGGAACTCAGGCTCTGAAGCATGGAGGGGAGGAGGTAAGCTTGAGAGCCTGAGCTTCAGGCCAAGCTGCAAAGTCCCAAGCAACATCCACACAGTTTTTTTTAGAGTGCTAGCATGAGCCCTGCTAATCCAAGTCTGTGGACCCAGCTGCGAGGCTCACTCCCAGATGCAGTGTAGTCATGCCCTTAGCAGCCAGCAGATTCCCCTAGCTGGAGAGAAGTTTGACTAGTATAGTGGCGGCTTAATTGACTGTGTGGCCCCACTGGCCCTCTGGCATACAGAGCATGTCAGGGCAAGAGGAATCAGTGACTTCTAGTGCTTCCAGCTAAAGTAATGACCCTTACTGTTCCAAGTGAGCTCAACTTGGAGCTACCTTAAAGTGTCTGTAAGTCACACAGGAGACCCAAGCTGCCCCTGGCCTGCTGAACCCTGGGGCTGGGGGATTTGCTGGAAGGTGGTATACACTTACTACAGTCACATTTCCTTCCCTTTCCCCCTACTCTTCCCAGTCCCTGTGATAACTCAGCCCACTGTAGTGGTGTTTGTCTGTAAATGTAATCTTCATCAAATCTTAATGATTTAAGAAGAAAATCCTCACGGAAATGTACACATTCATTTTGGATGATCTTTGAACCCATTTCCTTCTGACAGTGGATTTGATCGTGAAATTTCCGTATTGCAATTCACTTTGTTTGTTTGTTTATTTGTCGCAATGATATCTGAATTCTCTGGATGAAAACAGGAATTGGAAATCAGACACCAAATGTATGCATTTTGGGGAAAACAGTCCATTAATTTTAATTAAATGCCAAAGCCTGTTTCCCTTCAATGTCAAGCAATAATCTATTCCAGCAAATTAAGGTGAACCTTGTTTTACATAACCATGAGGCTAAGATGAAGGAGCACATCACTGAGCTAGCATTCCAGAGCCTGTCTCTGCATTAATATTCTTGGAGACGAGTTCCATTCCTCCAATGACTAGACCAGCCTAAGTTCAGTTTTGATACATTTCTAATTACCAGATACTTTAAAGCTGAAAATTGCAGAAGTTCCCAGGAGAACTATTATTTTTTTGTTAAATTTCTGTGAAATTCCTCAACTTATTATCTCACACTGATCTTTTGTTCTGTGAGTACAGTGAAGCTTTTCCCCACATGCTAGGAAATAAGACTTTGATAACTAATCCAACTTACTTTGGTCAATTATGTTAGTGCCACTTACATGCCAATTTTGTTTTAGTCAGGTTGAGCCAATATGATAAGAGGATATTTATATAAATAACCTTATTATTTAAAAAAATAGGGCATTGTGGGTTTTTTGGTAGCATTTACCTGTTTCCCTAAGATTGTATTGCCCTGTTTTTTAAGTACCCGGGGAATGAGAGGAGTGGTACTTGACATTCAAGGTTGTGTGATAAAATTTGCATAGAAATGTAGGCTGCTAATTGAAACTAGATCAGGTTCATTCAGTGGTCAACGAAATAGAGGACTTACAATTTTCCATTAGCAACTTGCTAATAGAGAACTATAGAGCAGTAGCTCAATGTTGACCTTTGGAGGGATGATGTAGAATATGACAGCCTTCCATTTACTTTTCAGAATCTGTTGTTCTCCCCTCTAATTATAAGATATTTATTGGTAATCCACCCACTAATGCATTTTCATGTAAATTAAATCAGAGGTAAATTTTTACCTATGGATAAAGAGAAGTTCTTAGTTTCATATTTATCCTCTGCACCAGCTGATGCTCCTGATATCAGCATTAAGGATGGATAATGTACGGTAGTAACAATATTTGATGGTGCCCTAAACTTAAATGCAATGAGTTGGGATAACGTGGATGGCAGCTTTGTCTGAGTTTGGGACCCAGTCCTGCATTCCTGCTCAGATACAATTCCTATTGAAGCCAATGGGAGCTTCTCTTAATGGCTGACCCGTATCTGTTTAGGTAAAGCGAACTGGGCCAAACTGTGATAATCTTACTCCTGCTGAACTGCGAATGCAGCCTTGAACTCAGCAACTGGTACTTTGGACCCATCCCTGCCATGTGCTGAGGAATCCACACAAGGTGCTATGTAACTTCAACCCTGATTCAGGGCATGGGTTTTATGGGCATTTAGTACTTTACAAAGCTGGGCCCTTAGACACGGCCACATTAAAGGTAGGAAAGAGTATCATTGCTATTGCATCTTTTCATTGTGCTGCTTGTCACAGTTCAGGGCAGTGGCCCCTGTATTTCTCCTCAGTGGCTCAGCAAGGGCATTCAGCCCACAGGCTTCCAGCTCCTCTCTTGCATGGAGTTGTCTCTCTCTGTGTATCTCTCATCTGCTCAGGATATTTCCAGTATGATCAGTTCCCTGCCTTCACTGTGTAATTCCCAGCACAGACAATCTGGCTAACCAGATCTGCTTGCTATCTCTTCAGAGAGGGAAAGCAGTTTAATTGCTACAGATATATTACCACAGAGTTCTTTCTAAGCAAGCCTACATTATTATTAACAAACAAACATTAGAGAGAACGTATTTAGAACAATAAAAGAACCTCCCCGCCTGCTAATAAGCTTACCAGGCATCACCCCACCCTAGGGGTTTCTTTCAGAGATTCAGTTCAGAACAAACATACAATTTATGGGGCCTCTCCAGGCCAAGTCTTTCCAATCCTCCTGTAAAGACTGGGACCCACTGTGGACCCTTCAGGATTGTCCTGGAGTCTCTAGGAGTTTTATTGATTCATACTAGTATGCATCTAATGTATGTGAAAAGTGCGTGTTAAACTTGACGATTTATCCAAAGTGAATTTCAGAATGCAACTTTTGCAATCTCAATTATGTTCATTACATATCCTCCAGTCAGGAATCAGAACAATACTATGTGACTGATGTAATAACAGTATTTCCAATCCCAGGTGTTCAAAAATCATAAAAACATGAGGAACTGATTACCAAGAGGCGGTATGAAGGACTACATGGACTAACCTAACCCATGGTGGGAGAGATTATTTTCCTTAAGAAAATCTATAGATGTTGGAGTTTAGTTACAAAACTCTGGAAGCATTTCATATGAAAAAAATTATTGCCAAACCTGGAGATCCTTCTCTGAAGCTCTCACTAAGGGGGTGTCTACGCTGCAGGATTCGTTTGGGGGTGTGTAGCATACATACATGCATAACTTCCTGTACCTATTGGGTTCTGGGAAGTGGGCGGGCGGAAGCCCGCTCACTGCTAAAGGATCCCCCCTCCCCCAGCGTAAGGGGAGGATCTACAGGACCTCAAAACCCAACTGAGTTCAGGGGACAACTAATAAAAGAACAGGGACAGGTGTGCGGTCAGAGGGTCAAAAGAAGGGAGCCTGATGGGGACACCGAGCAGAGAACCCTGGACAGCGCCCACTGCTCCTCGAAGGCGTCAAGTGAGCCGGTGGACACCGCCCGGAGGAACTCTGCCTGGATACGTGAACGGACAGAGGATCAGAAACAAGCCCCACAGTCACAGGGGTCTCCATTGACCAACCTCCTCTCCCTAGTTGTGTAGATGGCCGTTTTAGCCAGGGCTAGGAGGAGGTTGACCAGGAGGTCCCGTGACTTTGTGGGGCCACGGATAGGGAGTGCATAGAGAAGGAGGTGAGGGGAAAAGTGCTGCCAGAAACGCAACAGTATATTCGTGAGGAGTCAGTATAGGGGCTGCAATCTGGCACACTCTAAGTAAACGTGCGCCAGGGTCTCCCTCACGCTGCAGAAGGGGCAGGTGTCTGGGACAGGCATAACTCCCTGTAGCGGGGTGGTTACTCGCTCCTGCCCTTCGGGGTGGAAAAGAGCCCAGGAGAGGGCTGTGGCTGGGGCAAGAAGCCTGGGCTGATTAGGGAAGGTAGGCTCAGCTGTGGCCAAGCCCCAATCAGGCCCAGCTGGCTCCTATAAGAGGCAGTGAGCTAGGAGCCAAGGCAGCAAGTCCAAACCCAACCTTGCCAGTGATGAGCAGTCTGCTCCCGGGCGTGGGGGCTAGACGATGACTGGCAGTAGCCTTATACTGAGGTGAGGTGGGGATAGTGGGTGGGGGTTTCCTGGGGAGGGGAGACCCTGAGAGAAAGGGGTTACTGCCAGGGGGCAGTACCCCAGCTAACAGGGCACCGAGTCCGGGAGGGACACGGTGGACAAGTGGTAGCGGGACACTGGCCTGCAGAGGGTGCTCCTGGCTGGAAAATGAGCTAATTCCCAGAACAGACCAGCAGGAGGCGCCACAGGGGTGAGTGCCACACCCCCCTAGCATGGGTATAAACAGCAGTTAAGATGGTGAGGCATGCATTAACACAGTAAAGTTACACTTGAAGGGTGTGGGTATGTACCTGGAGTTGTCTGCTGGACCACGCCTACCTCCCATCTACTATTTTTAGCAATGTAGTAGTGTCCTGTTACCTCTCATTGCTGGACCATGTTACCTCCTTAGGAAAGGAGTCCAGCAGTGGGGCAAGGCTGCCATGTCCCTGGTCCTGGAGCCCTTCTCCATCATAGGGAATGGCTCTGGCAGTGGGGAAAGGCTCTGGCAGCTCTCCGCTACTGGAGCCCCATCTCACCACAATAAAAGGCTTTGGCAGCAGGGAGCAGCTAAAGGCTTTCCTTATTGCCTCCTCTCTCCCAGAGCCTTTCACCGATTATGTGTGGACACTGTGTGCTTTTCACTGTGGCATGTAGGTACACAAACCACATGCTGCCAAAAGTGAATGAGGCTTACACAGCTAAATCCTAGTATCTTTTTTAACAGAAGTTACCTAATCTGAAAGCCATGAAACTTTTGCACGGGATGACAGCCTCCTGTGAGTGTTTGGTGTGGGCTAGGAAACCATTGTCATTACTTCTCTTAGTTTAACAGTGAAACTTGAGAAGTAAACAAATTGAGGAAAAAACTGTTCCACTCGAGGCCCCTAATCACTCCCTTTATATTCAGTGAACTGCATTTGGAATGATTCTCCAGTCTGATTAAGAAGTCACTGGTAAAAATGACTTAAAAATGACTATAATTACTCAGTCCAATGGTCCATCTAGCCCAGTATCCTGACACTGGCCAGTGCCACATGCTTCAGATGGAATTAACAGAACAGGGTAATTAGCAAGTGATCCACCCTCCTCTTGTCTAGTCCAAGCCTCCAGCAGTCAGAGGTTTAGAGACACCAAGGGGGTGGGATTGCATTTTGATCATCTTTGCTAACAGCCATTGATGGACCTATACGCCATGAATTTACCTAGTTATTTTTTGAACCCAGTTATACTTTTGGTCTTCATCCCCTGACAATGAGTTCCACAGGTTGCGTGTGTGTGAAGGAGTACTTCTTCCTTGTGTTTGTTTTAAAGCTTGGTCTATTAATTTCACTGGGTGATGACTGGTTCTTGTGTTATGTGAAGGAAAACACACCACTCATGATTTTATAGACCTCTGTCATATCCCCGTTAGTTGTCTCTTTTCAAAGATGAACAATCGGTCTTTTTAATCTCTCCTCATATGGAAACTGATCATCTAATCATCTCTGCTAATCATAGAATATCAGGTTTGGAAGGGACCTCAGCAGGTCATCTAGTCCAGCCCCCTGCTCAAAGCAGGACCAATCCCCAACTAATCATCCCAGCCAGGGCTTTGTCAAGCCTGACCTCAAAAACCTCTAAGGAAGGAAATTCTCCACCTCCCTAGGTAACCATATCCAGTGTTCACAACCTCTAGAGAAAAAGTTTCCTTATAAGCCAGCCTAAACTCCCCACTACGAGTGCAAACTTGACACCATTACTCTGTTCTGTCATAACCTGCTAACACTGTTTTAGAAAAGTCTAGATCCATCTCTTTGAACCCCCTTTCCAGGTGTAAAGTCAGCTCATCAAATCCCCCTCATTATTCTTTCTGCAGACTAATAATCAATTCCCTCAGTCCTTTCCTCATAAGTACATGTGCTCCAGCCTCCTAATATTTTTGTGCTCTACAGCTGGACTTTTTTCCAATTTTTTCACATCCTTCTTGTAGCACGGGGCCCAAAACTGGACACAATACTCCAGATGAGGCCTCACCAATGCCGAATAGAGGGGAATGATCACGTCCCTCGATCTGCTGGCAATGCTCCTACTTATACGACCCAAAATGCCATTAGCCTTCTTGGCAACAAAAGTACACTGTTGACTCATATCCAGCTTCTCGTTCACTGTAACCCCTAGGTCCTTTTCTGCAGAACAGCTGCCTAGCCGCTCAGTCCCTAGTCTGTAGCAGTGCATGGGATTCTTCTGTCCTAAGTGCAGGACTCTGCACTTGTCCTTGTTGAACCTCATCAGATTTCTTTTGGCCCAATCTTCTAATTTGTCCATGTCCCTCTATATTTTATCCCTACCCTCCAGTGTATCTACCACTTCTCCCAGTTTAGTGTCATTTGCAAACTTCCTGAGGGTGCAGTCCACGCCATCCTTCAGATCATTAATGAATATACTGAACAAAACCGGCCCCAGGACTGACCCCTGGGGCACTTCACTTGATACTGGCTGCCAACTAGACAGCGAGCCATTGATTACTACCTGCTGAGCCCGAGGATCTAGCCAGCTTTCTATCCACCTTATAGTCCATTCATCCAGCCCATACTTCTTTAACTTGCTGGCAAGAATCCTGTGGGAGATCATATCAAAAGCTTTACTAAAATCAAGGAATAACATGTCTACCGCTTTCCCCTCATCCACAGAGCCAGTTATCTCATCTTAGAAGGTAAATAGGCTAGTCAGGTATGACTTGCTCTTGATGAATCCATGCTGACTGTTCCTGATCACTTTCCTCTCCTTGAAGTACTTAAAAATTGATTCCTCGAGGATCTGCTCCATGATTTTTGCAGAGACTGAGGTTAGGCTGACTGGCCTGTAGTTCCCCATTCTGGCCTATTGTTGCTCTTCTCTTCTCTGTTCTGGTTTTTTTCCCCAGTTCTAATATATCTTTCTGTGAAATGAGACAATCAAATTGCGCACATTATTCAAGGTGTGGGTGTATCACGGATTTATAAGTAGCATTATCATTTCTGTCTTCTTATCTATCCCTTTCCTAATGGTTCCTAACATGGTTGGTTAGTTTTTTTTGACTACAGCTGCACATTGAGCAGATGTTTTTAGAGAATGATCCATGATGACTCCAAGATCTTTCTTGAGTGGTGACAACTAATTTAGACATCATCATTTTGTGTGTACAGTTGGGATTATATTTTCCAATGTGCATTACTTTGCACATATCAACCTTGAATTTCATCTGCCGTTTTGTTGCCCAGTTACCCAGTTTAGTGAAATCCCATTGTAACTCTGTAAAATTACTCAAATAATTTTGTATCATCTGCAGATTTTCCCACCTCACTGTTTACTCCCTTTTTCCTGCTCACTTATGAATATATTGAACAGCACAGGTCACAGTACAGATTCTTAGGAGACCTCTCTCCATTGTGAAAACTGATGATTTATTCCTAACCTTTCTTTCCTGTCTTTTAACCAGTTACTGATTCATGAGATGACCTTCTCTGTTATCCCATGACCACTTACTTTGCTTAAGAGCAAAGCAGGACCTTGTAAAAGGCTTTCTGAAAGTTCAGATATACTGTATCAACTGCATCACCTTTGTTCACATTCTTGTTCACTCTCTCAAAGAATTCTAATAGATTGATGAGGCCCGATTCCCCTTTACAAAAGATGTGTTGACTCTTCCCCAACAAATCATGTTCATCCATATGTCTAATTCTGTTCTTTACTATAGTTTCAACCAGTTTGTTTGGTACTGAAGTTAGTCTTAGTGGCTTTTTGTAAAAATCAGCATTACATTATCTATTCTCTAGTCATCTTGTACAGAGAGGAAGGTTACATACCATAGCTAGTAGTGCTGCAATTTCATATTTGAGTTTCTTCAGAACTCTTGGATGAATATCATCTGGTCCTGGTGACTTATGACTGTTTAGTTTATCAGTTGGTTCCAAAACCTCCTGATGCCTACAGATGCTGCACAATGGCTCTGAAACGGCTGTGAAGCACTAGAGTGGGAAAACATGCTTTTCGTGACATTGGTGCAAATTGTGAAACTCTCTTTAAACAAGCACAAAAGATTTAAACCTATTGAAAGAAGAGATTTTTAATAATTATCAGGACTTTGTGTTTTAGAATTTTTACATGCAGCATTCAGTAGAGCCATGCCCATATCAAAGTCCCAGACCTGTATATCCCCAACCAGAGGGTAAATTTGGATCTAGATTAAGCTAGCTCATTAGAAATAGTAGAGAAGCTGTGGTGATACAAGCCAGCAGCCCGAGTAGGTATCTAGGTTCCCATTTGGGCTTGTATTCAGGCAGCTAATATATGCTGTTGCTTGTGCTGTTCTGGCTTCACTGCTATTTTTAGTGAGCTAGCTTAATCAAAGCTAGTTCAGATCTGAATGAGCTTAATCAAAGCTAGTTCAGATATGCCTATCTGAGCTGAAATCACACCTTTCCATTACAGTGTAGACATAACTTAAGCCATCTAGGGCAGGAGGGGAAAATGAATTATATAGGATGGTTCAAGAAATCTACTGAAAGGAAACCATTCTCTATTAACCTAAGTGAGGTTTTAAATAATTTTGTAGAACCCCATTGTATTAAATTCTGTATGAATTCTCCATAAGGGTAAAGCTAAACAAATAATTTGCAAAGAACAACGCAGCTCACAAATCTAGCATCTCTTATTCTGTTCATGAATTTTCTGCAGCTGTATCAGTTTTTTTTCCAATTAAACCAATATTGAAAAGTATTCTGTGAAGTTCAGTTTAACTTTAACTCTATAGCTTGACTGAAAATACCTCTCTGTACGTACACCAAATTCTGCATCGGCTGTGTTGGTTAGTTGTGAATGGTCAGTAGTCAGAGAGTTTCGATATTTCAAGTTCATCTGGCATAAATGCTGGCACGTACAATTCTCTCTTCAAACATGTGTACCAGAAAATCTTGTTTATGCAAATACCTCTAGAAAGAGAACATGATAGGAGGAAGAGCATGACTGAAACAAATGTATTTAAAAATTAGTGAATTTTGTGGCCCTTTCCCCCCCTTTAGTATTTGCTGGCTCTGTTGAGAAACTATCCAGAGAGAGGCAGCTGTTAACAGACAAAATGACAAGTGAGATCAGAATTCAACTTACTGACTGGAATCTCCTGGGCCTGCCAATGGGGAATCTTCCATAACAAGCCATGAAATTCACTTTGGGTTTTTCTTTCGAACTCCATAAATATTTTGCTCTAGAAGAAGAGACCATTAGAAATGTGTAGTGATGTATGGAAATGCAGTGAAAATAGCATGTAGGTTGTTTAGGGATATGCTCACTGAACCTGAAACACCCACATTCAGTTCTTAAAACTGCTGCCCAGAAACAAACCACATTGTTCTCCATTATATTTCCTTTTTTTAAACATGACGCTGGCTCATAGTAAAGTCAGGTCCATTAAAACTTCACTATTTTCATTACAAGGCAGAAAATCTCACTTTTTGCTAAAGGCAATTGCACTGGAAGCTTTCAGCTTCTTGAAACTGTAATATGTTTGAATTTCAGTGGAGGTGGAATGGATGATCAAAGTGCAAGCGCAGCATTTTCTTGATCTAAATGTTACCCTGGAGGTCTAAATGGCTTGTAGCCACAACAAAGAGACCTTGATGTAGGAGTGAAATGAATTATTCTGGAACAACATGAGAAAATACAACTCTGATCATCAGAAGAAAGGATGGAAGGGGGGTGTGGTGAGATGAGATGGGAATCTTTACAGAGGGAAAAATACTTTTCTTTTTGAGGGTGTGGAGTGACCAGAGGAATGTGGAGAGAGAGGAAATTGAGGGATGTGGGACGAGATTGAAAAAGGAAGGAACAAAAGCCACCTAGGAAGAAAATAAAAACATTAAAGAACTTAAATTGTTCTTGGTGCAAGGAAAAAAGCAAGAGGCATGAAACAGATTGGGCATCAGAGTTGACTAATAACACCATTAGCAAATCTGTACCTATTCATGTCTTGTATAGCACTCTCTTCTCTCAGCAATGACATGGAGCTACGGGTTCAAGGCAATGGCAGCAGCAGATAGGAGAATGGAGTTGGAAGGAATTCCTGTTAAAGACATGAGGCTCCCTTTGAAATGAATGGTTTCATTCGTGTGTATGGGAGTTCTGCATTAGATTTTCAACACGCATCCCAGTTTATAGGCATGCGTACTAAGGCTCTGGCTTCATAAGGAATCTCCTTCCTTAGAGTTTTTAAGGTCAGGCTTGACAAAGACCTGGCTGGGATGATTTAGTTGGTGTTGGTCCTGCTTTGAGCAGAGGGTTGGACTAGATGACCTCCTGAGGTCCCTTCCAACCCTGATATTCTATGGTTCTATGATTCTATAAAGGCTGTCTGCACTGGTATAACTATGTGGCTGCAGTTATATCACTGTGAATTGCCTCACTGTAGGCAGGGCCTAACTATCTTCATTATAAAAGGTAGATTAACCCCTCTTTGTTCAAACGTCTTAATTATTTCTGTATCTATAATTCTGATGTAAGGATAACTGGAGAACCTGGGGGTTGGGCATGTGAGGCCTAGTGTAATGTCTTCCTTGGAGAGGGGAGAGAGTTGAGAAAGTACATGTCTTTATGGCTGGTGAAGATAACCAACAAATACTGTCTGTTCTCCTATTAAGGAAGATACAAGTACAAAGAGGGCTGGCTTTAGGGCAATTCCTCCAATTCCTGGGAATCGAGCCCCGCAGCATCCGGAAGGGGAGCCCTGCACCATTCGCTGAAGTGCCGCTGGAAACAGTGGCAACCAATTGAGCTACCGCCCAATTGCCGCCGCTATCTTTGGCGGCAGCTCAATTGCTGCTGCTGTCTGTGGCGACATTTCGGCGGCAGCTTTTTCAAATCGGGCCTCGCATGTTTTAAAGCCGGCCCTGAGTACAAGTAAATGCTTTTGTGCATTTGTATTATTTTAAACTCAATGGGGATTTTACTCTCAACTTCAGTGGGAGCAGAGTTAGGCTGAATACTTTTGAAAATGCCATCCATGGTATTTAGCTTTAACCACCCACAGGCAGTATTCTAGCATAAAAAGGATAACAGGTTGTCCACTGATACTCACCCTAACAAATTACAATGCATTAGGCACAACTATTTTCTGCTCTCTAAAATAGAGAGGATTTTACTAAATGAAACAAACAAACAAAAAATAGGCAGAAACAGAATTACTTTGGGCAGGAATTTTGCAGTTTTGTTTTTTTGTCTCCCAGCAGCTGGCTATTGCTTAGCTCACTTCCATTTAAGCCTTCCATCAATGCATTAAGCAATGAATCTGAGGGAATTTTGTCAGAAGTAATTGGTTGACAAAAATGAAACATAGTCATTGATGATGATGTATTCTGATAATGCCACTCTATGATGAACTACACTGGATTCTAGCGGCCATCACTCAGTTCACTGGACTCATACATTTTATTCTGATGAATTAAGTGAGCGATATTCCCCTGTGACCTTGGAAATAATGCTGATTTTATACTCAGAGAGTTTGCTGTGCATAAATGTGAGAAGCACTTACTTGTTTATGACAGATCGCTGTCTTTAATATGTCAGAATTTTTTCCGTGTAGAATCGTTAGAAGACTAAACAGCATGATTTAAAAAAAAAAAAAAATTCCCCAAAGTAGAGATTGTAAAGTTACAAGCTGGCCCAGAAAAATGCAATCTTCCCTGAGCAAGGGCTGATGGGAGACAGGGAAAGGAGAGGCAATTGTACAGAGGTCCCAGGTTCAGCCTCCTCCTCCAGCCCCATCCCTGTTTGCTTGCAGGATGGGTATACTGAGCGGTAGCCCCTGCTCTTCCCCTTGTGATAAGAACCACAATCTGATCGTAGCCAAATGGGGAGTAGGGCGGCTTTATGCCTCTTACGGTCCTGTACAACTGAGAGAAGGCCCAAAGAAATGCAATGCACAGAATGTTTTTGAGGCAGTTTTGGATTTGTTTGGGGGTATTTTTGTTTGTGATCAAACCCCTACCTTACTGAAATGAAAAGTGAGACCGAAATGTAAGTATAAGTATCTCTGAATAACACCATTAGCAAAACTAGGCCAACAAACTGTAGGTCTGCTCCTCCACAGGCTACGTACTGTTTTAGACCGTAAAAGGGCCTAACTTCAAAGTGCTCATCTGAGGGGAAAACGTCTGTTGACTGCAAGATTGGGCAATACACTATGTGCATAGTATCTATTAATGTGATGTATCTGTAAATATGTGAACATAACCTGTACGCATTGGCTAACAATATATTTTAGAAAAACCTCCACTCTTGATTTAAAAATGGTCGGTGATGGAGAATCCACCTTGACAAGCTCTGCACAAGTGGGCACCTGCAGTCATGTGAAGCCCCAATTTACTTCAGTGGAGACTTTGAACTGGAGAGGAAGGATGGTCTGATGGTTACAGAAGTAACCCAGAACTCACAGGAAATGCAGATTTAGTTCCCTGCTTTGCCACAGACTTTGTGTACAACCTTGGGCAAGTCACTTAGGCCTGGTCTACACTAAAAAATTAGCTCCGTATAACTACATTGCTCAGGGATGTGAAAAATCTAACTCCCTAAGTCCCTGTGTAGACAGCATTAATTCTATGGAAGAATTCTTCTGTCAACTTAGCTACTGCCTCTTAGGGAGGTGGATTACCTACCCATGAGATAATCCCTTCTGTCAGTATCTACACTGAAGTGCTACCATAGTGACACTACTGTAGAGTTTTAGTCTCTCTGATGTCTGTTTCCCACCTGTAAAAAGGAGATGATAGCATTTCCCCACCTCCCTAGAGGTATTGTGAAGATAAATACATTAAGGATTGTGAGTCGCTCAGATGCTATGTACCTTAGATGGAATGGGTGCAGACGTTTGCTTGTGTGGGTTCACTGCAGGACTGGGAACTTGAAGTTTAATGAATTCAAAGAAGTTTGTGATGGGGAAAATTCCGAAGGCTGAGACAGACAAGTATTCAAATGTTCAATCAAAGTAGCTTACAGGAACGTTTTGGATTTTATAGCCTGGAAATGAGATGGGAAAACACAAAACAGGCTTCCTTTCCTGACTGCCAGTGCTTCCTGGAGTAATTTTGGCAGCAGTATGTTTGTAGCTAGGTCTTTGCATGTTTATACACAAACATGGTTATTTGGGACCCAACTGTGCCCATGTTGTATAAAAAGCAAAAGACACTACAATGTGTGTGTGTGTGCATACTACATATGAAATATAAATTTTCACTTCAGTTAAAAAGGCATGAATCCAAAATTTTCAAACATTGGAGCCTAAAGTTAGGATTGTAAAGCTTAATATGTGGCTCCTAACTAAGAGGGCATGGTTTCAAAAATGCTGAAGGGCCATGAGAGGTGCTGGGTGCTTAGACCTCTTGAGAATCAACCTGATAAAACAATTACAAACAAACAATTGAAGTAGCTTTTCCTCTGCTGAGACTTTAGTGATGTTTATATAACTGCTTTATTGACTCAGCTACAATTTTGCTCTCATAGACTTAAGGTCAGAAGGGACCATTATGGTCATCTAGTCTGACCTCTTGCACAACGCAGGCCACAGAATCTCACCCACCCACTCCTATAACAAACCCCTAACCTATGTCTGAGTTATTGAAGTCCTCTACCAAAGTGTTGATTCTCGTTTGTTCATTCTCTTCCCAAGAAGTTCTTTTGGGTCATGAACTTGAAGTTTTGATATTTCTGGGTTTCTTCCTGCCTGAGTTCTCATGTATAATATTGAATTATACACATCATATTGTTCCACTTAGCCTTTCTCTACAAGTAATAAGCTTCTGTTGCTATGGTCTCTTTTTTCTATTTAATCTCTCTCCAGGCTTGTCAAAAGCACTCTGTTAAAATCCCAAATCCCTGGAATTTGATAGTTTTGGAGTTTTTCTAAATTTCAGCAAAAGTTCAAGCCTGTGTTGCAACAACAATGAGGAATCCCAAGCGAGTCCGGACAAACGGATGCGGGAGCATCCACACGCAACATATAATATCGTTGCCTCCGTGGCTGAGGCCATATCGGAGTTAGAGCCTGGGAGAAAGCTAGGGAAGATTGCAGTGAGATTAAAATCAAAATAATAATAATATAAATGATTACTAATAAAAACCTATGTATATGTGGCAAGAGGAGCAATTATTTTGGGAGGGGTGCTGCAAAGCTCATACCTAACATTTGGAGGGCCATTAAAGGCAAAATAGACAGTAGGCATTCTACCCCTAGAAGCCCTCAGGTGTGGGATATATTGCAAATAGATGCCCCTTGTCTTTGGCCAAAGATGATAAATGGAGTTCCAAAAAATTCAGTCCCAGCCCCATTTGCACTGTCATTGCCAACTACTATTTTTATACCTACTTGAAATAACTCCATATACCTCTAAAGTTCTAGCAAGATGCAATAACTTGTGATCCGGGCCTTACACCGCACAACATGTATGAATGGTCATCCCAGCCCTTTCTTTTGAAGTGCAACCCCATTCTTCCCACCAGGAACTCCCCCAGCCCCTCCACTGGTCAAAAACTGAACACCTGGCAACCCTATGGTGAGGATGTTAACTTTTGAGCTACTCGCACGGAATCTGCCTTACAGTTTAAGTGTTGAGTCAATTCCAAATCCAGGTGCAGCCTTGTTTCTCAGATCCAGCCTGGATGTGGCCCACAATGGCAGAACCTTTGTAAGAGCAACTGTTGGGTCAGCCTCTGAGATTTTTCCCTGGTGTGGCCTTGAACCCAAACCTTGAATCCCCGTCAGAGCCTCATTCAAACCTTTGTCTCACTTCTAGTATTTCTGCCTGATTTGGATTCATCCTGTCCTCCTGCTGTGGCTATTTAAAGAGTCAGGTCAGGTATTTTCTTCTCCTTTCTTTCTGATATTTCTTGAACTCTGTGATAACGATGGGGTATAGTAAATTGCTGGCAGACGTCATGCTGTTGGGTCCTTACTTTACTGAAATTCACTTCTTTACCACCCCAGCTCTGCCATTCTGCTTGATTCTAACCTGAGGGCAACTGTCATCCTAATGCTATCTTGTCAACTGTATCTGTGTTTCTGTCTGGGATATCAGACTAGGAGCCCACTCTTAGAGTCCTTTCTTGTAAAATCCAGGGGAGGTTTGACTGTAAGTAGTGCAGAGTTAATACTAGACTATTTTAATTTCAACCTCTGTAGGGGAGAGGATTAAGAGAATGCAGGAGTCCAGTAAAGATGGCCTTAGAATTACATTACTAAATAGGAAGCTCGGAGATCTGGGTTCAGTTGCAAGCTGTGCCATAGATTTTGGGCAAACCATTTAATCTCTATATGTCTGTTTCCTCACATGTGAAATGGGGTAAATAATACTTCACGACCTCACAGGGTGTGGGAGGATGGTGGTGGTGGGGTGCTTAGATACTACACTAACAGGGACTAGAGATGAATTTAGATCTGATGCAGAAGAGGATGCAGAGTACAAATGAGTCAAAAGCAGGACTATAAATCTAATGCCACAGACATCTTGAGGACTAATCCAGGACACAGACAGGAAAGTATGGAAAAATCATGCCAGAAGGAGGATCTTCTCTTGGCAGAAATAACCAAAGAGTTCAACCACAAGTGATATTATATTGCAGAAATGTAGTCTTTGAGAAGTTAATCCATTTTATCAGCTTGCATGCTGAGAGAGTTTAATAAGAATTTTTCCACCATCTCAGGAAAACAATTAGGAATTGCTCTCAAGTGTTCCTACAATTGGAAACAGCAGACACCATTTGTTCTGGCTTCTGTCTGGCTAGCTGGTAGGGCTGGTTCCAGGGTTTTTGCCACCCCAAGCGGCACCAAAAAAAAAAAAAAAAAAGGCCGTGATTGGTGGCAGCTCCACCGCGCCACTTTCTTCTTCGTCGGCAATTCGTCAGCAGGCCCTTCCCTCCGAGAGGGACCGAGGGACACGCCACCATATTGCCACCGAAGAGCCCGATGTGCCACCTGTTCCCCTTGGCCTCCCCATGCACCTGCTTGCTGAGCTGATGCCTGGAGCCAGCCCTGCAACTGGTCTCTTGTGTCAGTGTTTTAACTATAGGGTAATATTTCTGTTCATAAGGTATTTCCTCCTGGCAGTTGCATCGTCTAGTTAATATTTAAAATGAAAAGGAGGCATAATAATTAATAATAATAATAAAGGGAGCTCTAGACATGGTATCTTGATTTTAGTCAGGCTTTTGATAGCAGTCCCACATGACATTGCCATAAGGAAACTAGGGAAATGTGGTCTAGTTTAGACAACATTATGATAAGGTGAGTGCACTACTGGTTGAAGAACTGTACTCAGAGAGGAGTTATCAGTGGTTTGCTGTCAAAGTAGGGGGAATGTATCTAGAGGAATCCTGTAGGGGTCAGTCCTGGGACGCACATTATTCAATATTTTCATTAGTAATTTTTTTGGATAATGGAGTGAAACACATGCATATAAAATTTATGGATGACACCCAGCTGGCAAGAGTTCCTAGCATTTTGGAGAACAGGATTAGATTTCAAAATGAGCGTGACAAACTGGAGAACTGGTCTGAAATCAACAAGACAAAATTCAATAAAAATAAATGCAAAATTAGGAAGAAAAAATCAAATGCACAAAATGAGGAATAAGGAATGAGGTGGCAGTTCTGCTGAAAAGAATCTGAGGGTTGTAGTGGATCACAAATTTAATGAGAGTCAACAGTGCGGTGCAGCTGTGAAAAAGACTGATATCATCCTGGGGTGTATTAACAAGAATGTTGAACATAAGAGATGGGAGGTAATTGTCCCACTCTACTTGACACTTGTGAGGCCTTGGCTGGAGTGCTGGTTCCAGCTCTGGGAGCCACATTTTAGGAAAGATTTGGACAAACTGGAGAGAGTCCAGAGAAGAGCAACAAAAATGATAAAAGATTTAGCAAATTTGACCTATGAGGAAAGGTTAAAAAAAATGAACCCTGAGCATGTTTAGTCTTAAGAAGACTGAGAGAGGGGGACCTGATAATAATCTTCAAAATGTTAAGGGCTGTTATAAAGTGGACAATGATCAATTGTTCTTCATGTCCACAGAAGGTAGGACAAAAAGTAATTGGGGATTACTCTTCAGCAAGGGAAATTTAGGTTAGATATTAGGAAAAACTTTCTAAATATAAGGATAGTTAAGCTTTGGACTAGGCTTCCAAAGAGATTGTGGAATCCACATCACTGGAGGTATTTAAGAATAGGTTAAACAAACACCTGGCAGGGATGGGTCTAGGTCTACTTGGTTCTGTCTCAGTGTGGGGAGCTAGAATAGATGACGCCTTGAGGGTTCGTCCAGCCCTACATTTCTGTGATTCCATGTAAAAACAGTGCAGTCTTTGAGTACATCCACACTACCTGCTGGAGCAGCGGGTACGATCGATCTATTGGGGATCGATTTATCGTGTCTCATCTAGACATGATAAATCGATCCCCGAATGTGCTCCCCGTCAACTCCAGAACTCCACCAAGGTGAGAGGCGGAAGCGGAGTCTACGGGGGAGCCGCAGCTGTTGATCCCGTGCCGTGAGGACGGGAGCTATTCTCATAGCTGAAGTTGTGTACTTTACATTGACTCCCCTCCTCCTAGTGTAGACTAGGCCTTTGTATCTTGAGGTTTTTATAGCGGACTCTTTAACCTAGCGGGAAAATGTATAACAAAATTTAACAGGTGGAAGCAGAAACTAGACAAATTCAGATTAAAAATAAGGTGGATTTTTTAACAGGTTGTTAACCACAGGAACAACTTGACTAGGAATGTGGGGCTAGATTTTCAAAGGTATAGGTGCCCAAAGATGAAGATAGGTGCTTAGTGGGATTTTCTAAAGTGCCTAAAGCAGGTTAGGCACCTATCTGTATCCTTAGAAGGCAAATACCTTTGAAAATCTGGCCCATGGTGGACTCTGCATCAAAACTGGATGTCTTTTTTAAGGGTATGCTATAGCTCAAAAAGAAGTTACAAGCTTGAGGCAGAAGTCATTGCGTGGGGTTCTCTGGCCTGTGTTATGCAGGAGGTCAGGCTAGATGATCAGAATGGTCCCTTCTGGTCTTAAAATCGATGTTCCAGCCCTACTGCACAGCAAGGGTGTTTTCTTTATTCAACAACATTTAGTTAGCAGGACAGGTGACTGACTGCACATATATGACCACTTCCATCTGGAATTTGGTTGAATAGTTGTTGAGAGGAGAGTTTCATTGCAGTAGTGAGGATGGCAGGTCAGAAATAGTTTGAGGAAAAATAGTCCTTAGGAACCCAGAAGAGCAAACCATGACAGGGCCTAAGATAAGTTTCCTCCACAGTCTTTTCTCTAGATTCCTATCTGGAGGTTACGCGTGGAGTTGGAAAGCCTGATGTCATGACTTTGCTGGCCTCAAACCTGGGTCTGTGGGGTTCCCATTCAGTTGGCTCCTCCCTGTTCTCTCTCAGTATCTTGCTACCAATTGATGGGGTGGGGAAACCAAGAAAACTGAAAATACATTAGGGAGGCCTCTCTTGGGCTCTGATTGGAGGAACACTGGGATATCTGATAGGTTAGGGATTCCTATTTAAATCCAGAGAGGCACAGGAAGTTGTCTGCACAACTGGTCTCTATCTGGCTGCTGCTTGTATGCCTTTGCAAAAGGTAGAGAGGGGTGTGTGTGTGAGAGAGAGAGAGAGAGAGAATTGAAGCGCTGATTGTGAAAAAGAACATGCAGGAAGGCTGACGAACTCTTTGGGGAGGATTCAGAGTTGGAATGAAGAACCTGATTGGTAGGCATTCCTGATTGGCATTGCATACAGTTTTTTGGATAAATTGTTTATTAGCTGAAAAATGTAGTTTTGGGTTCACTGATACTCCATGAATTCACCACGTAGTTTTGTCCAGGGGGCACTTCAGGCTAGATTCACAAAAGGACTTTAGGCACCATTCACAAAACTGGAGGAGATGATAGTACCACCCCGGGATGCAACCATATAGCCCTGTTTTAGAGCACTCAAACAGGGATGTGGGTGACTTAAGTTCATGTTCTCACTGTCAGATTCAGAGCAGGGACCGGAATCCCAGTTTAAACACCCTTCGACCCGCTCCCCAGATGAGTGTTCTAAGCACCAAACTATAGACTCATTCTTTCTCTCTGACCCAATCAATGTTTAATTAGTTATACAGATTGAAAAAGCTTCAGCAGAAGAGATTGAGCCCCACCACACAATACCCTACAGCCTAGTGGTTAAAATGCTCACATGCAATCCAGGAGACTAAGTTCAAATCCCTGCTCCAAATCAAGCAAAGGGGAACTTGAACCCTGGTCTCCTACACTCTCTGTGAGTGCTTCAACAAGAGACTTGAGGCAGTGGATGGTGGCAGTGCCATCACTTGTTTTTGTGAATGGCCATTCCCAAATTTCCTTTGCTTTTAATATACAAGGAAAAAACAGTTAAAATGTTCAAAATTTAAACACTTGTTTTGGGTTAAAAAATAAAGTTTCAGTCAACCTGATATAATTTTTGTTTCACCAGGAAACCTGTACAATTTGTTTCAGGTTGATCTGAAATTAACTTTTTTTCACTTTTGGGGCAGTCAGGGGCAAGTGAGGGGGGAAGGAAATACTGATGTGGTGAACTAAAAAATCAAATATTTGTACAACCCTCTTCCTAAGAGGGAGTTGGCACTATTCCTGATAGGACCAGTAAGGGAGGAATTTTGGCACTATTATTTCATATTGTTGGCATCCTTTCATCTGCGAGAGACGGTGGGAATTGCAGCCTATGATGTAGATGGGTTGCAATGTCTCATGTGATTCAATAGACCAATCTGAGATTTGCATGTATATATGTATCTTGGTTGGGAGCTGCTTGTTTCCTATGGGCTCTTTTCTCCTCAAGCTGTAGGAGCCAGCTCCTGTCATGGACTTTGATACCCTGATGGAGACGATGATGCCACTTGTTATGATCACTTGCCAAGATTTCCCATTGGTCAGGATCAGTTCCAAATTCCTTCATAACTCGCTTGATGTGTCTTTATAGCGAAGCTTGGCATGTCCTTTTGTTCTTGTTCACTCTGATAGCTCTCTGTATAGCATGTCCTTGGGTATGCGTCTGTCTTCCAACCTACTCAGATGACCCAGCCAGCGCAGTTGTCTTTGCTTCAGCAGGGCTGTCACAGTTGGTAAATTTGCCCTTTGAAAAACCTCTGTGTTGGTGACTTTATTTTGCTGTTTGGTGTTGAATATGCGGCATAAACAACATAGGTGGAAACTGTTCAACCGTTTTTCCTGGTAAGCATAAGTTGTCCATGTTTCCTCACCATACATGAGAGTGCTGAGGACGCAAGCTTGGTACACTAGCATTTTGGTCTTGATTGTAAGCTTTGAGTTGTCCCATACTCTTTTAGTTAGTCTGCTAAAGGTGGTGGCAGCCTTTCCAATGTAAACATTTAGTTCTTCATCGAGTAAGAGATTCGTGGTCACCATAGAATCTAAATAGCTGAACTTTCGGACTACTTCTAGCTGATTTGCATGTAAGGTAATTGAAGGATCTTGTGGAACCCCCTGTCCTAATAGAACTAATCCATAGCCAATCAACACTAGCCAATACAACTTGTATTTTGACTAATGGATACTGGCAGCCAACTATTCACACAGTCTGCAGAGCAATTATTATTACCAGAAATTATACTTCCAATAATTGTAACCAATAAATTTGAGAGAGGAAAAACAAAACAAAAAGATTACGTTCATTAAATAAATTATTCACTGAGCTATTTGAAGCAGAGTGGGGCTTGGGCTGTAGGCCAGCCTAATATGCATAGACACTGAGGTTCTTCTGACATAGTGCCTAAATGTCCCTCTTTTTCTGCTTGCCTGCTTTTTATGTTGCCATCCTCTCTTCCAGCACTACCTGCAGTTTCAGTGGAGAGTGCAATGATTTTGGAATATATAAGTTGAAAAGCACTTTGAGAATATTCAGATGAAAGGTAATATATAAATGTAACTTCTTCTTCCCTCACAATTTAAATTGGATTTGGTGGCATGGATACTGGTATAGCGCTATTCACTACCCACTCATCCATTAGAGCAGGGGTGGACAAACTTTTTGGCCTGAGGCCACATTGGGGTAGTGCAACTGTATGGAGGGTCGGGTAGGGAAGGCTGTGCCTCCCCAAATAGCCTGGCCCCTGCCCCCTATCTGCCCTCTCCCACTTCACACCCCCTGACTGCTCCCCTCAGAACCTCTAACCCATCCAACCCTCCCTGCTACTTGTTTCCTGATCGCGCCCTCCCAGAACCGTGTCCCCCTATCCAACCCCCTGCTCCCTGTCCCCTGAGTGACCTGACCCCATCCACACCCCCACCCCTTGACAGCCCCCCTGGGACTCCCACCCCTTATCCAACTGCCTTCTGCTCCTCATCCCCGACCACCTCCTCCCAGGACCCCCCGCCCCTATCTACCCCCCAGCATCCCACCATCTTATCCAACCCCTGCTGCTCCCTGTCCCCTGACTGCCCTCCTGACCCCTAACCACATTCCCGCCCCCTGACAGGCCCCCCTGGGACTCCCACTCCCAACCCTCCCTATTCCCCATCCCCTGACCGCCCCCCCAGAACCTCCACCCCATCTAACCACCCCCTCCTCCCTGATTGCCCCCAGGACCACCCGCTCCCTTACCAACAGCAGGAGCTTGCAGCTGTGACACCAGGCCAGAGCCAGCTGCGCTGCCCAGCGGGAGTGACGGGCCAGAGTGCAGCCTGCATGGCAGTGTGGCTTCAGGCGAGAGAAGCCAGGGACTAGGCTCCCTGGCTGGGAGCTCAGGGGCCGGGCAGGACTCTCCCATGGGCCGTAGTTTGCCCACGTTTGCATTAGAGCATTTAGAAGCCAACTTTGAAGTACATAACTATCAATATTATGTATTTATTTTGGACAAAAAATTTCTTTTGTAAATGTTAATTTATTCCAGAGAAACTTGTCCTTGGTATTTAAATTTCAAATTGTTTGTTCCTTCCTCCCCACTTCTTTCTGTCAGAAACCATGAGTGTTCGCTGCTCATTTTGACATCCCACAACCTTTCTGTTAAATGAAATTTGCGACCAGAAAGATGAGGAAATATGGAACAAATGAGGCAGAACATGAAATCAAAACACTATGCTCCATTTGAGTGTTGTAAGGAGTTCTAGTAAAGCTGCTTAATTTTTTTTCTCCTGTAAATGTATTTTTAATGGGTATCTAGGGTGACATGGTCACCTTGCTAGATGATCGAATGAGTAAAAAGCACACTTAAATACATCAGTATTAAGTATCGTATTTGCCTCTAGAGAAGATGCATTGCATTTCTGGCTGTTCTCCGGAAAGGAGTGTATATAATGGTTGCATATACTGTATTTGATGGTTAAGAGGCAGTCAGGTTTATTTAGGACCGTGATTTTGTAGAATCATGCATGATATTCTCAAGCATTTTTGGACAAATTTCTGTGATATGAACAAAGATTGGGACAGCAAATGTCTGTGACTATCTATTTGAAATATCCATGCATTCCAGAGAGTCTCCAGAAGTCCTTTTTTTTTTTTTTTTTTTTTTTTTTTTTTTTTTTTGCTCAAGGTCTTGATTTTGTTACATGGCTGAAACCTGAGTCCAAGTGTTTCCTTAGCCTGGAGAACCTGTGTCTACAGTTATTGCAAAAGGCTCAGTTTGGTTGGGACTTGAAGAGAAATAAAGTTGCTGACCTGCTTAATGAAACAAGGCTCAGTGCTCCTGTTTCAATCAAGGTGCGTGCTGCTGGCTTAATTAAGAAAATGAAGCAGCACTTGGAGGTTCTAAGAGGCAGAGATGACCTCTGCCTGCCAATAGCGGAGGTCAGAGTGAGGGCAGCTGGCTTCAGCAGAGTTACTGAGCATGCTCAGTATAAGCCAAACACCAAATCCCGGAGGGGCAGGAGGGGGCAGAGGACACAACCCTGCACGTCCCCACCCCATGCATCTCCTTTGATAAGAGGTCTGATGAGCTGGGGCTGCCCCAGGGAGTCATAGCAGATGGTTTCAGTCAGGAAGAGCAGGAGATGAGAGCTGTCACAGGGAGAAGAAGCTTCCTGAAGGAGGGCTGAAAGCGAAAGCAGCAAGGGGTTTGTTGCCCCAAACCAGAGAGAGAGGCTGGAAAGAGATGAAGGCTGGAAGAGCAGGTGAGGGAGATGCCTGTTGCCTTTGTGCTGGAGAGCCAGAGCGAAGGGCTAGAGAGGACAGAAGTAAGGGGAGCAGTGGAGGGGCTTACCTGCTGGGTCTCCTTGTCAGAGAGCTGGGTCCCAGAGGAACAATGAGAGGCTCCCAGTGGAGGGGTTGGGGGAGTTTTTGGTAGGAAAAGTGGGGTTGCACTCCAGAAGAAAGGCCTGGGATGGCCGTTCTGCCAGAAGGACGGAGGAAGAGTGAAAGACTCCAGGTCTGGCAGAAGACACTAGAAGGCTGAGAACAGAGCTGGTTTTTTAAAGATTGCTTGCACGGGGTTGATGTGGACCATGCCGTGGGAATTTTGTGCCAAGTCTTTTGCAATGAGTTTTTGTTAATGGAGGATAAGCTAATATGGATTTATAGGAACCCAAAAAGGAAAACTGAGGCAAGGGGCCATGTGCAGGGCTGCCCTGAGGGGGTGCCATTTGTTTACATTGCCCTCTATGCTTGAACCTCCAGGATGTGTATACCCTACGTGGCTCTCTTCATGCCCATGCAGTTTCTTATACATCTACACTGCTGTTTTTATCAGTGTAGTGTCCTGCTGCCTCCCTGCTTCTAGAGCCTTTCACTGTGGCGTATAGCTACACATGTTGTGCCTGTACTCTGTATGGCACATAAGCACAGACATAGCCTTGGAATGGAAGCCTTTGGACCTGTGCAATGCTCCACTCTGATCAGTGCAATGCATTTAGGAATGAAGAAGCCTTCAGTTTAAGTCTTAGCAGTGAAATATCCAGTAGATAGAACTGAAATAGAATCTTGAAAGTAAAGCTGGTTGAAAATTTTCTCACAATGTTTTTCCAGCAGAAAATGCCATTTCCTGGAAATAAAAACTTTCTGCGGAAACATGTTGATTTCAGTGAAATTTCATTTTGATCTTATTGAATGGAACATTTTGGTTTTGCTTCCAAATGACTTCACTTTGAATTTGTCAAAATCTGAGCAAAACATTTCAATTTTATCAAAATGGAATGACCTGTTTGACCCAAAATTATTTTCCCCCCAAAAAATTCTCTTTTGCAGAAGATTTCAGTGTTTTAAACCTTTTTATTCACAGTTGGAATGAAAACATAATCTGAAATCTTGAAACTTTTCACAGAATGGAAATTCCAGTTCTCACACAGCTCTATTTAAATCATAGATTTCTAGGCTCCCTGTGCTATGATCCACAGACATTACAAAGCATGCAAATGCAGGTATAGAGTTTGACTCTAGTTTACTGTATTATTGTGATATGGCTTTACCACATTCTTGTAGTCCAATGCATGAGAGGTGGTTACTGCATAGTTCCCCATAGCAATGATGTGATATTTATAGTAGTTAAAAGACTGTATCATACAGCAGCATCATGTTTCCATTAAGCATTTTGAAATCAGGGCTTCAAGATCAGTTCCTAATTTGGTCCATAATGCTCATCATCTTTAATAAGCTAATTTACTTAAGGCCCAGAACGACAAACACCTATTCACTTGGTAGTAGATGTGCGCAGAATTGGACCCTAAGTAGGTTGGATCAAATCACAATGTTCTCACTCTATTCTCTTGCTTTTTCTTTCTATTGTCAGCTAACAAGCACCTACAGCTGTATTTGGAAGCAATAAAATTCTAGATGTTGAGAAAAACAATATAAGAAGCTCCCTCAGCTTCTCCTACATGATGACAGCAGGAAATGACACAGCTTTGCCATCATCCATCATGTAGTCCTTTGGTAAAGCATTGTACATGACATGACACTGTACAATAGGGGAAACGGTGCTAAGAAAACATGACCCTGACACAGAGCTCATACTCTATAAACACAAATAAAAGTCATGTAGTGCAATGCAATATGCAGAACAAGCAGTTATTCTGGCTGGACTGCTCTATGGAGCTGGACTTAAAAACAAAGCTCACTCTATAGTTACAAGTTACATTCTTTGACTATTTGCTTATGTCTTGCTTTGTCTTTACCTTTTTGTCCATCTTCGAGCTTTCATGCGGCAGCTTTTCAGGGCAGGGATCATCATCCATTCTGTGTGTAATGTCTATCACGATGGTGCCCTGATCCCTGATTGGGCTTTTTAGATGCTACTGTAATATAAAATAATTAAGACTAGTGCAGAAAATGGTAGCCTCCATGGAAAGAAGTGAAAGCCATGACTGAGCTAGGAATTCCGAGGGCGCTTTTCAAAATAATCTATTTTGTGGGATTAATTATATATAATTGAAGCCCTATTTATTTACCCGTTTTGTGTAAGGTCTGATTGCAGATCACTGGAGTTTCTTCTTTAAAGTTTGTACAGTTTCACTAAGAATGAAACAGACAGCTGGTGGTTTGCATCTGGTATATTAGTATTGCAATGTAATGGTATATTGTAACATTCATGTGGATTATAACTTCTTAGTGGAAGTGAGATTGATCTTGTACATTGAGCTTGTACAGCTCCCTAAAGTGCAACTTCCATCAATTAATTTTAAAATTGCTAAGAAAGGAATTTTTTTTTATTTTATGCCCAGCTCTAACAGGGTAACAAAAGTGACAAAGAAAATATCTCCTGAATTCTAAGTAGCTTTTGTAAGTGCCTGTAAGTGAAGCACCTGAAAAATAGAAAACAAGTTAATATTTGCAATTTTTCAAAAAACCTTAAACCAAGCCAGGACATTTCAGGAGAAAAAATATCCCAAACTATTCTGGGGGCCCCGGAAAACTCTCACGGGGCCGGGGTCCCCAGATCTTCTTCCACTCCGGGTCATCAGCGTCGGGGAGTCCTTCCGCTCCGGGGCAGAAGGACCCCCCGCCACCGAAGTGGGACCCGCCGCCGAAGTCCCGGGTCTTCGGCAGTAATCTGGTGGGGGGGGACCCCCGCCACGGGTCTTCAGGGCCTTTTAGCGGCAGGTCCTGGAGTGGAAGGACCCCCTGCCACCGAATTACCGCCAAAGCGGGGGGGTCCCCACCACCGAAGACCCAAGGACCCTTGAATCCTCTGGGTGGCCCTGCTTCTGTATATTTGCAGCCATAGCTGTATGTTTTCGCAGCTGAGAATAGTGATCCCAGTGATGGACGCTTCTGTAATCACCTGTTCGAATGATCGTAGTGCTTGGTGCCCCGCTGTGCTGACCTACGGCAATATGCAAAGGCTACACTGCAGATAGAAGAAAGTCCATTCACCTTGTTGTTTATTTGTATTGCATCAAAGCCTAGAAGGCCCAACTCAGATCGGGGCCCCATTATGCTAGCCACTATACTACTGCATAGCAAGAGACTGTTCCTGCCCTGAAGAGCTTCCAATCTAAATAGACAAGGCAATATATGGGACTTGTGGCTAAGGCACTAGACTGGAACTCAGGAGATCTGGATTTGGTTCCCGGCTGTGCCACAGACACCTTATGTGACCTTGAGCAAGTGACTTAACTACTTTGTGCCTTGGTTCTTCATTTGTAAAAGGGATGTAAGTGTGGAGGATGTTTCCTTTAAGCCTGATCCAAAGCCCATTGAAATCAATGGCGTTTTTTTCATTACCATACACTTCTTATTAGCTCCAAGTGAATGGATCTCCTGAGTCCCAGTCCAGTGTTTTAGCCACAGGTATCTCCATTAGCCCATTTTCACTTTTTATTAGACAATAAAAATGGTCTGATATCCATATTATTGACTGTAGTTATTGCCACCGCTATGTTTATCCAGAAATCAAGTTTCCCTGACTACAGATATGACAGCGCTTTACAGAGGCAATTACTTAGCCTGGTGACCCCAGAAGTTGCTATCTGCTCGCACTGGGCCGAGTGGTGATTCACAATCTACAGGTCTTTTATAGCTCCCCCCTCTTGTTTATTTCATATTACAATTTGAAGCTAACTGCATAACTTATTATAGTCCAATTACTATCAAATGTCTACCTTGTAGTTAATTGTCTAGACAGTTATTTAATTCACTCCAGATTTCCAGCATGCAAAAGGGCACAACACCTTTGGCCAACAGAGACAATAAAACTTCTTAATTACTTATTTTCCCTTTTTCAGTTAGAACTTCTTGTGACATTCTGCCCCATATTTTTCATAGAAATATTGTTATGATATGAATATGGCATAACTAAGATTTGTTTTATGCAAGATGGGTCATGTGAGGGGTCATTGGAAAGATTATAACTTACTGAATGTGATTATCCCATTTGTATGCATGTATCATTTCTGTATCTTCAGTTAGAAATATTGACAACTGTGTTTTCACCTGGGGAACGCCCACCAGACAGTATGCAAACAGCCTGGATGGGCCATTAAGAAGGACAATAGGACTTTGAAAATGCTAATCTCCCTCCCTCCTGATAAGTTTCCTGGGATGCTGCTTTAACACAACTGAGTCAAGTGATCATGTCACCTGGTACTTGACATCATTTTGGACTTCTAGTTTTTCTGTTAAGAGGGGGGGAATAAACTGGGGGGAAAAAAGGATTCCTGCCAGGTGCAAATCCTATTTAAGATTGGGGTTATTTGAGTTAATCTTGGCTCTTCTCCACTACTTTCCTGCCCAAGAAGGAAGACTGCTGAAAACACCTGAAAAACACAAAGGAATTTAGGTGGGGGATGGGGCAGGGCCTGAGCCCAGGTGAGAGAGGTCAGCCTGTGAAGTATACCTGGAGATTTAAGCTGAAAGCAGTGCAGTTTACCTTCAAGAAACTCTGCAACCTGCATAAAACAACATCTAGGGTGAGAAATTACTATTTGTAGCCAATCTCTTGAACGTAATAAGCTTATTTTGCATGTTCAGTTTTATTTGCTCAGTGATCTGCTTTGTTCTGTTTGCTATCCCTTATAATCACTTAAAATCTACCTTTTGCAGTTAATACACTTATTTTTGTTTATTCTAACCCCCCAGTTTGTGCAGTTCATAGTGGAGGGGAAGCTGTGCATATCTTCCTCCACATTGAGGGAGGGGGCAAATTTCATGAGCTAATGCTGTATTGATCTCTATACAGCGCAAGACAATATCATTTTGGGTTTACAGTCAAGAGGGTGTGTGCACCTGAGTACTGGGGAACTTCCAGAGCTGAGTCTTCCCACACAGAGCTGATTGAAGACTGTGTGGGTGTAGGTGTGCGTGCGCATGCAGCAGGACAGGGTGAGGGAGCCTAGGCTGGTGGAACAGGCGGGCTTAGTGAGACCCCAGTGCATCAGGTGTCACTCCAGAAGTGGGGGTCCAACCCATCACGCTCCTTTCTTGTGGTTTTGATTACAATCTTATTCAAGTTGTTAAATAGTTAGAGCTGATTACAAGCATTTATGTTTAACCTGCTGAAAACTAGGTCTGCAAAAATAGGTCATCCTTGGGGGAGGATAGCTCAGTGGTTTGAGTATTGGCCTGCTAAACACAGGGTTGTGAGCTCAATCCTTGAGGGGGCCATTTAGGGATCTGGGGCAAAAATCAGTACTTGGTCCTGCTGGTGAAGGCAGAGGGCTGGACTCAATGATCTTTCAAGGTCCCTTCCAGCTCTGTGAGATAGGTATATTTTTTTTGACTTCATAAAAATGTTAGGAAGCAGATTTTTACATTGCTTATTATATTTATTAGCCTAACTTTGCAAAGTTTCAAGGGAGTCTTGATTAAGAATTCTGTACCATAACTTAGAGCTTCAGGCCTACGTGTTAACACATACAAAAGATTCTCAGTGCTAGCATACCTGGCAACAACAAAGTATTTTCCTTCGTTTCCTAAAAGGTGAAAAGGATGAGCTCTGATGTTTCTTGTTTTGTTTCCCACAAACCTGAAAGGTGGCTTTTTTTTTTTTGTCAAAAATACAAAGAAGTTCATGAATTTTAAGTCCAGAAGGGGCTGTTATCATCTAGTTTGATCTCCTGCATAACACAGGCCAGGCCACAGATAAATTTTCTTCCTGACATGGCAAATCTTCATCCTGTGTTGAGAATTTCCAGATAATTACAAGGGGTGATTTTGCAATGAGGTTTTGCTATAAACAATTGGCTAATTGACAGAAAGTCATTTGACTCCTTTGGAAAAAATGAATCCTGGTATATGTTCACAAAAGGTGCAAACATGGACATAGTAAGGATGAATACAAAAGAATAGCGCAAGCCTATAGGGACAAAGTCAGAAAGGCTGAGGCACTAAATGAGTTACACCTAGCAAGAGACATGAAAGGCAAGAAGAACAGGTTCTATAAATATATTACGAGCAAGAGAAAGATGAAGGACAGCGTAGGTCCTCTGCTTAGTGGGGAAGGACAGCTAATAATTGACATCAAGAAGGCTGAGATGTTTAATAGCTTTTTTCTTCAGTCTTACTAAAAAGGTTAATGGTGATCAGATACTCCATGAAATTAATACTAACAACAAGGGATAAGGAATGGAAACCCAAAACAGGGAAAGAATGAGTTAAAGAATATTTAGATAAATTAGAGGTATTAAAGTCAGCAGGGCATGGTGATCTTCACCCTGTGGTACTAAAGGAACTAGCTCAGAACCATTAGCAGTCATCTTTGCAAACTCATGGACAATGGGTGAGGCCCCAGAGGACTAGAGATGGGTAAACAAAATACTTGCCTTTAAAAAAGGGAACAAAGAGGACCCAGAGAATTATACACTAGTCAGCCTAACTTGGACATGTGGAAAGATACTGGAACAAATTATTAAGCAACAAGTTGGTAAGCAACTAGAGGATAACATTGTAAGTAACAGCTAACATGGATTTCTCATGAACAAATCATGCCAAACCAAACTAATTTCCTTCTTTGACCTGGGTACTGGCTTAGTGGATAGTGGAGAAGCAGTAGACATGATATATCTTGATTTTTAGTAAGATTTTTTTGGCCCAGTCCCACATGACATTCTCATAAGCAAACTAGGGAAATGTGGTCTAGATGAAATTACATTAAAGTCATTGCTAACCTGGTTGAAAGGCTATAGAATAGTCATCAATGGTTTGCTGTCAAACTGGATGTGACATATCTAGCTCTGCAGGGGTGGGTACTGGGTCACTATTTTCATTAATGACTTGGATAATATAATGGAGAGTATGCTTATAACATTTGTGGATGACAGCACCCAGGGTGGGGTTGCTAGTATTTAAGTGGACCAGGTTAGAATTCAAAATGTCCCTGACAAATTGGAAATTGGCCTGAAATCAACAAGATGAAATTCAATAAAGACAAGTGCAAAGGAAGAAAAAAATTAAATGCCCAAAATGGGTAATAACTGGTGAAGGGGTCATACTGCTGAAAAGGATCTGGGAGTTATAGTGGATCACAAATTGAATATGAGTCAATAATACGAAACTGCTGTGAAAAAGGCTATCATCATTCTAGGGTGTATTAACAGAAGTGTTGTATGTAAGACGCAAGAGGTAATTTTCTTGGTCTTCTTGGTACTGGTGAGGCTTCAGCTAGAGTACTGTGTCCAGTTCTTGGTGTCACATTTTAAGAAAGATGTGGACAAATTGGAGACAATCGAAAAGACAGGAACAAAATAATAAAAAAGTTTAGAAAACCTGACCTATGAGGAAAGGTTAAAATGAAACTGGTCATGTTTAGTCTTTAGAAAAGAAGACTGGAAGGGAGACCCCAAAACAGATTGCAAATATGCTAAGGGCTCTTATAAAGAGGACAGGGATTGATTGTTCTTCATGCCCACTGACGGTAGGACAAAAAGTAATGGGCTTACTGTGCAGCAAGGGAGATTTAGGTTCAATATTAGGAAAAATTCTCACTATCAGGATAGTTAAGCTCTGGAATAGGCTTCCCATGGAAGCTGTGGAAAGTCCAACATTTCAGGTTTTGAAGACCAGGTTAGACTAACACCTGTCAGGGATAGTCTGAACAACTTGGTCCCAGGAGGCTGGACTGGATGATCTCTCAAGGTCCCTTCCAGTCCCATATTTCTGTGACTCTGTGTTGTGTGTCGTCATGTGCCAGTTCTTTGTGGGTTTGGGAGCCATCCAATCAGACCACAAAAACAATACCTTGTGACTTAGGTGACCAATCACACAGAGCAAATAGCTGAATTCCAAAGAGCAAATGACTTCAAGTCCATGGGTTGAAATATGTGTGAAAATGTGTCAACAAACTATTCCAAATACAATTTGAGTGGATAATTCATGAACAGAGAAAAAGAGGCAGTTTGTGGCATAGACATGATATATTTTCAAAGTGACTTGTAGATCATAAAGCTAATTACTCCTGTCAGTTGCTAGAGCAGTCCAGCTTGCTTTCACATTCCCTGACAATGAATCACTCTTATCTTTGCCTGCTGTGAATAAAACCATGTTGCATCCAGTCTTGGCTCAAAGCTTTTGTAGCTTTGAAGTCTCCATTAAGTCATGACTGAAGAGGTAATGGAATGAGCTAGTGGAATATCCTTTAATACTATTAGATTCAAAGAAGACAGACATAGCCAAAGAAATTGAGTAGGCTCAAGTCAAGCTGAATCTCCCAAAGTGAAATGATGGCAAGAGACAATTCATGTTCTCACTAATCCTCAAAATAGAGATGCTACTTACTTAGAGTGAGTTGCATCCGAGCAAATGTCTCTTACATCAGTGTGAGTCCAAACTATCTCTGCTAAAGTCAATAGCTGGCTCATCCCACCCAGATTTGTACATGCAGGGGATGCTCTGCATACAGTCCTTGCCCTTTGGGGATGTTGGGATAGTCCAGCCATACTCTGGTACTCTCCCACAGTCCCTGTGGAAGGCAAGCTTCAAGTCTAGGCTCTGTGCAAGGAGAAGAGGGGCATAGACTGGGGGTCAGGGGTAGGAAAAGAAGCAATCTGGACACATGTTGTCTGCTATAGGGCGATTCCTCTTGGCCATGTAGGACTTGCATACAGGGTAGCAGGGCTGGAAGAACCCTTGTAGTCTGAGCAAATCTTCTGTCTACCCACAGCTGTTTAACTGTGAAGCCATGGGGGTTGATCATTTACTTATGGAGTTGAAACATATTCTGCAGTCTGTAAAACTAAACAAGAGTGAGGCTTCCTAATGCTGTTATGGAATCCATCATGGGTGAATGAGTGAGATTCTTCAACAGATGGGCAGCAGTTTGCAGTCTGTGAACCAGCAAATTGCCATTTGCTCCCCTTCTTTTTGCCACAATTAATTCTGCTTAGGTGCCCGTGTTTCGAATAGATAGCAGCACTCAAGTCCCAGCAATATCAGACCAGTACACAGAAGCTAATGGGGTAACAAGTCAGGATTCACTGTAAAACGAGACATCAGCATTTCAATGAAAACTTCCTAAAAATAAAGACATGCCAACTCTTGTGAATTTTTTGCAGGAGATGCAATTTCTTAAGCCTCACTCATGATCTCATAATAGAACTCTCAAATGTCAGGATTTTTTTTTTTCAGTTGCTGAAAAAAAATATCCTGAGATTTTAGAGTTCTATCCAAGATCATGAGCGAGGCCTAATTTTACTTAGAAATCACTGGCAGTACGAGCCCCAGGTGACGTACTCTTGCTCTCAGCTCTGGGCAGTGCAGCTCCCATTGTCAGGTAAGCCTCTCTGCCTCACTTCACACCACTGCCCTGGCTCAGCCCTCCATCCCTCTTCCCACTGCTCAGGGGTGCACATTGTTTTGGGGATCCATTTCAATGCACTTCCTCTGCCATGGGAGTACATTGCCTCCCCTGGCACCTGCTTGGAGCAGTGCTGCCCGGATTGCTCAGCTTCCACCAGCACCTCCTCATTTCCCCATGGTTTTCCTTCCTGCATTGGGCATGGCTGCTGCTTCAGAGTCAGGATTCCATCATCTTCCTCTGCTTCCCTCAGTCCTCAGTGAGGACTTCTAGCAGGAGAGCAGCAGAATATAAGGCAATAGTAGGGCCTCAAAAGTTATGGGGCATTCACTGACCCTGAAGGGGGGAGTAAAGTTTTGTGCAGCTCCATGTGTGATGTTCCTCATCAGTGAGCAAGTTTTTAATGTTCCTCATGTGGTTGTCCCCTCTACAAACAATGGCAGAGGACCATTTAGTGGAGGCTACTGACTTTCACACTGGTGCAAAATGTCTTACATGGAGCTGCACAGACTTTGGCAGCTATGGGAACGGGTAACTGCTACAGCCTGGGAGGGCAAGAGATAGAGATAGGTACCTGCAGGCTCTGCTCCATAATTGCATAAAGGTAAGAGCTCTTTGCATGATTGTGAGAGCTCCTGGAGCAGGAGCCAAAATCCTCTTCTTTTCAATAGCTATGCCAGAGTAGGCAGTACTGTGCCAGCCACACACACACTGGGAGTAGGTGGAGGGAGATCAAAAATCAAAAGGTGGACTAAAAATCATGATTTAATCTTTTATAAGAATCTCATGATTTTTAGTCCAATCTCATCATTTCTTTTTGATCTGACTCATGATTTTTGAACTGTTGGGGTTGTCCATACTGAGATTAGACATCTAGGACTAGAACCACACTCTGAATCACTCTGTCTGCTGGAAGTAGGGTGACCAGATGTCCTGATTTTTGGGTCTTTTTTTCTTTATATAGGCTAGTATTACCCCTTACCCTCGTCCTGATTTTTTCACACGTCCTGTCTGGTCACCCTAGCTGGACGCTGGTGGATTTGAAACATACAATCCAGTTCTACTATGGCTCCTACATAAAGAGCCTGATTCCCCTCTAATACCAGTGGGGCTAGTGAACTGGTAGAGTTACAACAGTGTGAGGGCTGAATCAGGCACAGTAGCCCACATCCTCAAATGTATTTAGGCTCTTAATATCTGTTGATGTCAGTTCAAGTTAGGAACCTAAATAACTTTGAAGACTTGGATCATTGGGGGTAGTTATCAGCATCTCTGTGGAAAATGCTAAAGGACACAGATTAGCTTCAGTGGAGTTAACCCAGTGGAAAACTACCGTAGCAGTGGAAAATTGGGCATACAGCACATCAGACAGTTCCCATAGACTGTCACTTCTCTAGTTTGGCTGATAGCATTTTGTTTCCCTGTTTCGAAGTCTGAAAACTTCCCTGCCTAAAGTTGTGCTGTGTGTGCCTTGCCACATGCGACAGTCTGCTCCTTTTTACCAGAGCAGTCTTGATTCATACTTGTCAGGGCAGAATGGCCCTCGGAGCAAAGAACATAGGGAATAGCAAGGAAGGGACCTGTCAGCACACAATGTTTTCTGCATATAAAATACCTGTTTCCAAGTGTTACCTAGAAACCACCCGTGAAAGCAAAGTAGGAGAAGGGCCAACATGTTTCAGTGTTGTTTATTAGGCTTTCCTAAGCTCACAGAGAGCTTTGCTTATATGGTCATTAGGTTCTGGAAACTATCAGGGTAATAACGAAATCGGGGGGGATGGTGAGCATCTACAGAGGTTGGGTTGCTGTTGCAGCTGCTTAGCATCTTTTAGGATTTGATCCAGTAATACTTAGGGAATCAAGGGAGATCTAATCCAGCCAGGAACTTTGCTTTTGGTTTGGGGGTGTCTTTCATATTTTTAGCTGAAAAATCAATTTTCCAAGGAAAGCAGGAACTTCTCTTTTTACAATAAATTTCATTTAGTCAAAACCCCAACTTTTCATTGAAAAACAGCTTTGCTGGATAAATTTTGACCATCCCACATCTGGACCCTGTACCTAAATATCGGTCCATATACGTTGTGAGGGAGGACTGTTAACCTAGTGTGATACTTGGCTAGAAAGGGTTAAGCATCCTGCAGCATTAAATGACCCACATTCAACCATTAGAGACATTTTGGTTGGTAATGTTTGTTTTTGTGTGTTTACACACACACACACATATATATAATATAGTTATAGGTTAACAATGTAGTCAAACAGTCCCTGTCTATGCTGTAGTCTATTGATTCAGAGATCAAAAAGAAACATTAACATTTAAATGAACTGTAAACATAGTAATATCACTGTACTCATCTCTCTTTGAAATGTATGGCAAATCACCTGAGAATGGTGGAAAATAGGCAATTGCCTTATTTCAATCCATATAGCTAATTACCAGTGATGCATAGGAAATAGGTCTACTTCAAAGTATCCATAATTGTCTATTGTTCGCCTGAAGATGCCGAGCTGTCAGGGAAGACCTGGAACTGTATAAGAAAGTATGGGGTCCTGATCCTTTTTATCTCAGATCTGCTTGATGCTTCATGCAGGGGAAGCTTAAGGCAAAAGGTGGAGATCTCCATTCCTAACATGGAATCACCCTGAATATAAAAATTGGACAATAACTTTTAATTCTGAAAGAGCTCTTTGCAACTACAAAGCTCACAGTATCTACTATGAATCTAAATCTCAAGAACTGTACTCATGTCTATATGTATACTGATCTTTTAGCCAATGCTCTTTTTTTTCTTTTTTAATAACTTTTAGTTTAGTTAATAAGACTTGGCTGTAAACATGTATTTAGGTAAGAGCTGGAATATTCATTAACCTGGGAAGTAATGTGTCCATTCCTTTGGGATTGGTAGAACTGTCTTATATGATTAATAAGATTTTCAGTAATCCTCATCATATTTGACTTGAGTGTCTGGGTGGAGGCCTGAGGCTGGATTGCTTTAAGAGAACTGTGTTGGCTTCTGGGTAACCAGTGAGATATTATAGAAGCTGTTTTGTGCTGGTTTGGTAAATCTAAGTATTGGAATATCCAACAGCTTTGGGGATTGTCTGCCTCATTCTTTGCAGTTCCCCTTAATTGAGTAATTCCAGTGTGCCCCCCTGGGAGCCCAGTCACACCTAGATGTCCAAAATCCAGTGGTTTAAGTTCTTGGCTTTGTCCCAGTCCTCATCTTTGGCGAGCCATGATGGTATTTCAAAGGGGCCTAAGGGAGTTAGGCACCCAGTTCCAATTGACTTAATCTATCCATGCTTGAGTTTCCCATCTGTGTCCTGGGGATAAGAGCACTTCTTTCTCCCACCATCTGTCTGTTATTTAGATTGTAGGCTCCTTGGAGCAGGGACTGTCTCTTGTGTTTGGTCAGGGCCTAGCACAATGAGTATATCTCATGCCATCATTTCTCTGGCACTGCAGGGGCAGTGGTGCATCTTGGTCCCTCCTATTCTCTTCTTGTGGCATGTAATAGTTTTTTAGACTCCTGTGGGTTTGTAACATGGGTATTTGGGTTTAGTGTGTTGGTGGCCTATGATCTACAGGAGGTCAGACTGAATGATCTGGTGGTTCCTTCTGACTTTAGACTCTATGACTGTCTCAGCTGGGGTCTGTAGATGCTGCTGTAATACAAATAATGGCAGTTGGTTAGGGATGGATGTACAATCAATTCTTCCCTAAAACTATGAAAAATGACTCAGCTTTAACTTCATGCTCCTAAACTACCTTATCTTCTAATACAATAATAGAACCACTAAACTCTCTGTATCTGGCCTGTTAATTAAATGCCACTATAGTAGAGGGGTGTGTGTGTGTGATGTATTTACACTACTCAGGGCTTAATGTTCTCCCCCACACCAAAAAGAAAACATATTAAAAGTGGAATTGATCAAAGCCATCTGTGTAATCAGTGCAAGGAAATACCAAAACCTCTGTTTGAGGTTGTGTCCAACAGCTATGAGTAGATTTACATGTGAACAAGAAATCGCAAATGATATCCTTCTCAGGGATGGTATAGCATGGCCCAGTAATTGCCTATTAAATATTTTGTAGGTGATACTAATCCCCAACGTCTTTTTATTATCTGACCAGTGATACTTTTTAGCTGGTAGTCTGTTTAAATTGAGTCAGCATCAGTAAAACTTGGGAATCAGCATCTGCAAAACATGCTCTCAAGGGAGTTTTCATCACTAACTAAAAGAGCAGCAGTGGCAGTCACAGGTCAAGTACTAAGTTCCCTGGTCTCCTACTCTAAGAAGCACCTGATTGAATTCATGGCAGCAACAAATCCCGGTGTAACTGTTCTCCTATCCCAGTGTTTTTATGTGCCCCAGATGGCTAAACCTCAGAGCTGAGAGTAAGTCACATATCCTGGGGCCTGAGCCAAAGACCACTGAAAGTCAATGAGAGTCTGTCCATTTACTTCAATGGCACTGTCCTTTCACTCTTCTTGGTGGAAGACTTGACAAGTTAAGGGTATATCAAGGGTTCATTCAGGGCTGATGAGAGAGGGGGCAATTGTATCAGGGTCTTGAGCTCAGGGACCGCTCCCAAAATGTCTGTGACTGGGGTGAACTGGGACATTGTGGGGACCCACATTTCTTTCAACGGGCCAGGGTCTATTCTAAAGACCATGTTATCAAGCAGAAGGACTGGACAAGTCATTACTGAAGGCACTGGAGGATTCAGTGCCTATTTTTATTATTCTCTTTGTGTTCCCATCAATGCAGGATTCATTTTCTTGCATCGCATCTTGCAGAGAAAATTAGAGACAGAATGAACTGCATATGCCTGATCTTAATTGTGACAGAATCCCCAGGGTGCAACCTGGGACCGTGGGACCACTGTGCACCCTTAGGTCTCCAGCTTGGGCTATCTCTCATAATACTTTGCTAGTGACAAGAAGCAAACCCTTCCAGGAGCTGTTATCACTCAGCACAACCACATGTGGAGCCCCACACCCAGCTAGACTGCATGAACACTCCCAGAACCACTCACGAATCACACAGAGAAAGGCATCAGTCAGATCCCCCCAGCTCCCACCTTTGTACCTCAGGAATATTCCACCTGGCACTGTTCAATACCCTTTCTTGAGCAATGCATGTTTGTTAATTGGGTCATCACTTCTTCAGTGGAAAGTGGATATACACCAACCTTTGTAAACCTGAGCGGATTTACCAAGCATTTCAGGCAAACTCACTGGTAAAGATAAATAGTAAAACAAGTTTATTGATTACTAGGGCTGTTGATTAATCAGTTAACTCACGCGATTAACTAAAAAATAATCATGATAAAAAAATTAATTGTGATTAATCATAGTTTTAATTGCACTGTCAAGCAATAGAATACCAATTGAAATTTATTAAATATTTTTGGATGTTCTATATTTTCAAATATCTTGTTTTTAATTATATCACAGATTACAAAGTGTACAGTGCTCACTTTATATTTTGTATTACAAATATTTGCACTCTTAAAATGATAAACAAAAGAAATAGTATTTTTCAATTCATCTCATACAAGTACCATAGTGAAATCTCTTTATTGTGAAAGTGCATCTTAGAAATGTAGATTTTTTTTTGTTACATAACTGCACTCAAAAAACAAACAATGTAAAACTTCAGAGCCTACAAGTCCACTCAGTCCTATTTCTTGTTCAGCCAATCGCTCAGACAAAGAAGTTTGTTTAGATTTACAGGACATAATGCTGCCCTCTTATTATTTACAATGTCACTTGAAAGTGAGAACAGACATTCACATGGCACTTTTTTAGCCTGCATTGCAAGGTATTTTCGTGCCAGATATGCTAAACATTCATATGCCCCTTCATGCTTCGGCCATCATTCCAGAGGACATGCTTCCATGCTGATGACGCTCATTAAAAAAAGTGTTAATTATATTTGTGACTGAACTCCTCGGGTGAGAATTGTATGTCTCCTACTCTGTTTCCATTCTACCATACTTTTCATGTTATAGCAGTCTCAGATGATGATGACTCAGCACATGTTGTTTGTTTTAAGAATACTTACACTGCAGATTTGATAACACCAATGTGAGATTTCTAAAGATAGCTACAGCACTTGACCCAAGGTTTTAGAATCTGAAGTGCCCTCCAAAATCTGAGAGGGATGAGATGTGGAGCATGCTTTCAGAAATCTTAAAAGAGCAACACTCTGATGTGGAAACTACAGAACCCGAACCACCAAAAAGAAAATCAACCTTCTGCTGTCGGCATCTGACTCAAATGATGGAAATAACCATAAGTCAGTCCGCACTGCTTTGAATCAGTATCGAGCAGAACCCATCATTAACATCGGTGCATGTTGCTGGAATAGTGATTGAAGCATGAAGAGACATATGAATCTTTAGGGCATTTGGCATGTAAATATCTTGTGATGCCAGCTACAACAGTGCCATGCGAACTCCTGTTCTCACTTTCAGGTGATATTGTAAATAAGAAGAGGGCAGCATTATCTCCTGCAAATGTAAACAAACTTCTTTGTCTGAGCAATTGGCTGAACAAGAAGTAGGACTGAATGGACTTGTAGGCTCTTAAGTTTTACATTTTTGAATGCAGGTTTTTTTTACATAATTTTACATTTGTAAATTCAACTTTCATAATAAAGAGATTGCATTACAGTACTTGAAATGGGGGAATCTGAAAAATATTTCTTTTGTTTTTTACAGTGAAAATGTTTGTAATTAAAAAATAAATATAAAATGAGCACTGTATACACATTCTGTGTTGTAATTGAAATCAATATATTTGAAAATGTAGAAAACATCCACAAATATTTAAATACATGGTACTCCATTATTTAACTGCATGATTAATTGCACAATTAATCACAATTTTTTTATTGCGTGATTAATTGTGATTATTTTTTTAATTTCTTGAGAGCCCTGTTGATTACAAAAGATAGATTTTAAGTGATTATAAGTGATAGGCAAAAAGTCAGAGTGGTTACCAAAAGAGAGTAAAATATAAGCATAGTCTAAACTCTCAACCCTATTAGACTTGGTAACATATAAATTAAGCAGTTTTTCTCACCCCACTAGATATTGCAGTTCATATGACACAGGTTTCAACCTTGAAACCTGGGCCAGTCTCCTCTGTTGGAGTCTTCAGTCTTCTGATGTCCTTGTTGCTCGTTGCAGAATAGATGGGAGGAGGAGGAGAAAAGGCAAAGCATGGGGGCCACAGTCTTCTGTGTTATACTCTTAGCCCATGTGCTTGGCGAACACAGGTCCAGGCATGTCTGGTGGACATTGCTGAGTTCCCAGGCAAGGTTGAGCAATTCCCCTGGTGTGGCCTTGTGCAAGTGAGTCATTGCATTGTAGCTCCTTTACTGGACAATGGCTGTTAATGGTTGTTCGACACCCACCCGGGTGTTGGTCAGCTGCTTTGTCCTTTTCTCTGGGGATCTAATATCTGGGCAATTCCCCAACTCACAGCATGTTTTAGTAACAGCCATACACCACAATCTCATTACTTCATATGCACTAATGATATACATATTTAGATAGAACAATGGCTTTCAGTGGATCATAACCTTTCTCGATACCTCACTTGACATGCTTTATATGCAAGATCACAATTATATATATAAATGACAAATATAGGGGTTACAGGGCATTCCCCGAGGTATAGAGTGTCACATTAGTCATGTTGATTAATGCAGTAGTGGAAAGTGCTCTGATACTACAGTGAGGAGGGCAGTATAAGAACTTCTATAGAATAGAACACAATAGATCCTCAGATGCGATAGGTCAGAATAGCCCACTTGGCTTGATCTTTCTACGGCCTTGCACCTTGTGTCGTCATTCACAGCTGTGTAACAAACAAACATGCAGAGTCAGTGTAAAATGCTAATGCCTCAGGCCTGGTCTACGCAAGGAAATGTAGTTATACCGATCTAATCACTCAGGTGTGAAAAATCCACACCCCCGAGCCATGCAGTTAAACTGACCTAATCCCCTAGACAGGGCTAGGTAGATGAGAGAATTCCCATCAATTTAGCTACCAACTCGAGGAGAGGTGGATTCCCTATGCCAACAAGAGAAGGCCGCCTATTTGCGTACATAGTGTCTTCATTGAAGCGCCGTAGTAGCTGCAGCATTTTAAGTGTACACAAGCCCTCAGCATGGTATTTTTTTAGCTGTGTTCCAGCCTCTGTCAGCCCCTTTATGCCATGGAAGAGGCCTAAAGTAGCCAGATGCTCCCAGTCAGGAATTCCCACAGCAGTGAGGGGTTCCTCAGCCAGCATAAGTCCAGTGCAGCAGTTTAAGGGCATGCTGAACAGGGTGCTCTGTGCTCTGACTCTTTGGGCTAGCAGATGGTCCTTTGAGGACAACTTTAGCCCAGCAGCTCCTGGGACTAATCTAGTTTACACTGGGGGTTTTACAAACCTCGAGTGAATTTTGGTAGCGCACAAATAGCATAAAACCACCTTTTTGTCCCTATTCCAGGGCTGCATCACCTAAGATGTGGAGCTGAATATTGAGGCTATCAGGGTTAGTCCCACTTTGCACAGGTGTAAATCAGGCTCCATGCCCTGACTGAGGGCTGTAATCAGGCTCTTTCAGAATCCTGGCCTTGTCCCTTAGCAAATTGAAGGGAAGGTCTGGGTAAGAAGCAATTCCCTGTTCACTTTTCTGCAGATTGTTTGTTTTTAAAATACTTCCTATGTCATCTTCTCTAAACTCTCCTTCCTCTATAAGAACACACAGGCAGCCCCTTCTTTGGTTCCCCACAAGGTAACACTTGCAGTTTTTTATTGGTTTTAGTTATGGATTTTTCCACTCCAGGAGCTGCCAGAATAAAAAGAAAAGGGAGATGTCAAGGGGCAGCCAGCTTCCGTCTTGACTGTTCACGACTTTATTGCAATAATGATCGTGATAAATCTGTGTGGTCTCCTGTTATTGATCTCTTCAGGCAGCAATGATACTCCTCCCAAGTCACTAGACCCCAGAACTTTATCAGGAAGCTGGTGTGGGTGGGGGCAGCATTTGGATGTTGTATCTATAGAAATTCCCTTGCTTTGTAAACAACAAAGATTTCTGAGGAGGCTAAACTAAGGCCGTAAAAAACTTTAAAAAACCAAGAACACTTCAAAGTAGTTTGGCAAACCGCTTGTATAGAATGGAACGAAGCCTTCACCAGGTCACTAACCCAAAGACAATGTTGATTAGGGTGGGATTTAAAAAAAATACCTAAAGGAATTAGGGGTATTTTTCAAAAGTGCCCAAGTCCCAATGGAAATCAATACAATGTAGTCTCCTCTGTCACTTAGGTGCTTTTGAAAAATAGACCGTAGGAGCCCCAGTCCCACTGAAAGCTAATGGGTTTGGTGGGCTTACCTTTCCTTAGGAGCTTTGGAAAATCCCACTCAAAACTAGTACTGATTTGTTAGTGCAGCAACCTATAGTCCCTGGGGCTGAGCCAGAGAGTCCCTGGGCTGGATTATGGCACCAGGATATCCAGGGGTTAGCAGATATCTGCACATGGCAGGAGCATCCCAGGGAAGAATTGTCTCACATGGAGTCCCAGGATTCATAGGGCTGTGCATGGCATAGAGCACGGTTATGTAACCCCGGGATGTCATATGTATAGAGTCAGTGCTCAGATACAAACCTCACTTTGAAGTGTTTTGCTAGTGAGAGCAAGTTTACTGTGCAGCCAATGTTTCAGATATGCACAGTACCAGATTGTTTGTTCTTTTGACTTAATGTAGATACGACCACCATCGAAGTGAAAGAAAAGCATTCAATAGCCATTATGTTCAGAGTTAAACACCAGGGCACTGAGAATCAAGTTAGCAATACTGCAGCTTTTCTGTGTCTTTCTCTCTGCTCGACCTCATTGACTTTCCTTCTCTTTTCAAATTAGATCTTAAAAACATATCTTGTCTTCTTTGCCCGTGCCTTGTAATTCCTCTGTTAATAGCATCTTGGCTGAATGCTTTAACTGGTTCACTATGGAGTATCTTTGTATCACATTTATTATGATATGGTATCACATACTACATGCTGGAGTGTCTGAGTTAATTCTGTCTGATATTTTTGGGGTACCGATTATGAAACGCACTCCAGAAAACAGAGCTGGATTCAATTGTGATATTGATTTATATGACAGTATGATCTTAAGTACTATAAGGCAATAGGGAAAGACAAGTGGAATTTGTATTGCATCTAATCATGCCAAAACATCTCAAGGCTCTTCAGAAAAGATGTACAAGCATTCAATAACATGATGTTCGAGTGCAATTCCAAGTTAACAACTGGAAGGAATAAAAAAAAAAAAAAGCAAGTCTTCAGTTTTCATTTAATGAGTGCAAGCGAGACAATTGGCAAGGTTTTTGATATCTTAGGGCCGGGGTTGTATAGAAATGGCAGATGCACTGACTTTCTCAATCCTCAGAGAAGGAAGAATTTTTTGTTTTTTAAAGGCCTGCTATCCTTTTGAAAAACTCATATCGAACTCATTGGAGTTATGGCAATTACTTCAGCTGCCTCACAGAATATGATAGAGAAGGATACTATTATGACAAAATTTGAAAACCAACCTATGTGCTTCTATAGCAGGGCTATAATTATTTCTCAGATTCTACTGGATGGCTCAAAAACTCTTTGGAAAGGAGATCATTCCTTGGGCAAATTGTGCTGGGATTTAGAATCCTTTCTGCAGGACCCTTTTTAATTTCTGTGGAACTATTGGTTTTATCTCCATTCAAGTCTCTTGCACTTATTCATAGAAACACTTTCAGTGACATCTTTAAAAATCATGTAAGCTGTTAGTTTGTGCATTTAAATTTCTCCCCTTAGTGTTTCTAACTAGCACTTCAGCATTGTGCTAGTGAAAGGGGTCTGGAAAGTGAAACAAACTACACAAAACAGTGGAACCAAACAATCTATTTTCATTGTCTAAACTTCATACAAAATGAAAACAACAAACATGCAAAGTGAATTAGATTTTTAATATCCAGTTTTATTAGTAACATATAAAGAAGTTTTTCTTTTTAAACAACTGATTTTGACAGTATTGCATATCTCATGATACTTGGTATTTTTCTTCATATCCCACCTGCTGGAATGAAGAGATGGTGTGAGAATCTCTACTTTCATGCATATAAAAAAAAACAAAACAAGTTTCTAGACCTCATGGTTGAGGAGAAAAGCTTGCAAATTTGAAGCCAGCGCACTCTAAAGTTTTGAAACCAGATAAAACCAAATACAAGAAACCCCAATGTAAAAAATAGATTTTTTTTTCTAGGGGGAGAGGGGAGACTCATTATTTTTGAATGCATGAAGTTGGCAGTATTACAATGGTACATTGGTATCTATTTTAGAACGCAGATATGTTGAATAATTGTACCAATAACCTGCAGTTGAAAGTCATCATGATTATCCTCTTGTCACAAGGACCAAACTGACAACAAAAGGCCTTAATTTTTCGAAGATATAAGCACACGTGTAACTTTGCACGTGCAACTTCAATGCAAGAATTCGGCCCAAAGTGCTCTTCAAAGGCAGTATGAAAAGAAATATGCTTCTGTTGTGGGGGGAGGACCCTAAATAAGTGAGATCCTAAATTGGAGAAGGCATGATGGGTGGGACTCAGAAGGGTGCAATAACAGTGAGAGGGGCTTGGGGCTGCAGTGAGGGGAGGGAGGAAAAATGAGGAGACATAGTAAGGAGGGGAGTGGGGTTTCGGGTCTCAGGTGCAGGGGTGGGGAGGAGTAGGACACTGAGGGTGTGGCAGTGAATGGTAGGCAGACTAGGGGAGAAGAAAGTAGCTCTGCATTCTCCCCTCCCATATTTGTGCCAGGATTTCTGTGTGTGTGGCAAGGGGAAGGGACTGAGCCCCTCTTCTTACCTTTGCATGTGTGCAGGGGATGGGAGGCCCTCTCCATTTATGGGGGACTGACCTCCCCTTCACTGCCTCCCCTCTTGTAAGCCAGGATATGGGGACCCCTACTCATTTACAGGGCTCTGACCCCAGCTCAGATAAGTCAGCTTCTGGGGGAGGGTCTTGCTCTTCTGGATATCTGAGCCCCTCTTCTTACCTGCCTCATGTGAGCTGGGATCTGGGGGGCATCAGGCCCCCATCCCTGCCAGTGTTTGGGGAAGACCTGCCCTTCTAGGTTGGAAACTGAGGCCACGCATATTGAACACTCTCCAAGAACACATTGATATTGGGGTAAGGAGTGAAGAAAAGGGCATGCTTAATTCATATCACAGGCTCTCTGGCACTGCGGAAAGGGGATGGAAATGCCCTCTGACATGAGGGGATTAAGTCATACATCTCTGAGCTATTGTGTTAAGGTGTGTTCATCTCCATGGGGCATTCTCATACAGCTGAGACCATCCTATTGAGATGAGTAGGCCGCTTCACACCTCTCAGAGTCTCCTTTGCTGTCAGGGTTATTTTGCACTGGGGATAAGGCTATGTCTGCACTACATCTTATATCAGCATAATTCGTGTCACTCAGGCTCTCACCACACTGTGCACCTTACAGCAGCACAGCTGTGCTACAACAGCTATGCTGCTGTAAAGTATGCAGTGTAGCTGTTCTTTGTTGGCTGTAGGGCATTATTTTAACAAAATTAAAACCGCCCCTAACAAGGGGCAGTAGCTTTGTTGGCGGGAGAGCATCTCTCACCGACAAAGCACTGTCCACACTGGCATTTTTAGTCAGTAAAATTTTGTCTGTCAGAAGGGTATTTTTTCACACTTCTACCCACAAAAGTGCAGTGTAGACATAGCCTCAGGGGTGTGAATAAAGCATCCCTCTGAGTGACATAAATTACACCAACATAAGCACTGGTGTATTTGGTATATATGGTAGCCGACATAGCTTCTGCCATTCACAGGGGCTGGAATAGTTAAGCTGATGGGAGAACTTTCTCTTGTCAACTTAGACTGACCACATTAGAGAGCTTATAGCATCTGTGCCATTGTAAACACTCTAGTGTAGCCGTGCCCCTAAAGCAGTTGCTTTGCCTTCCCATGCTGCACATTGCAGAGGGCATTTGCTGGTTTGAGTTAGGCTAAATGGTAGATTCTCTGTAATTTGAGGCCTTCAGCAACTCAGCCAGAGGTTATCATCTATTATAGGAGGTGAGTGAAGTTCTGTGTCCTATGATGTTCAGGAGGTCAGACTAAATGATCATCCCTTCTGGCCTTAAAAGGTATGAGTCACTACATTGGAGTGCCAGCTTTGCTACAGTTAACATTGAGAAGATTTTCTGTTTGAAAGGACAATTTTATTAAGTGCTTCTGAACCCACATGTGTATCCAGATTGTCTTGACATTTGCTGTGCCACTGGGGGGCAGAAGTTCGGGTTAATGAGCCAAATTTTAGGTCACTTGATTGTGAGGTTCCTGTGATACAGTCCCCTGAAGCGCCCTTCCCCCAGCTTTTCTTAAGGTTCACAGATTCTACCACTGCTTTTTGTGCACGCCTGGCTTCTAAAATGTTAATGGCTTAATGGGACACGAAGGGGAAGATGACATGGAAATGGTGGTGCTGGTGGATAGCTATATGTTCCAGGGAACAGTGGGGAAGGAGGAGAGAGAGATACCAGTCTTCTCTCACATTCTCAAAGTTACTGTAACCATCATGTAATAAAAAATGTCAGGTTCTTGGGGCATAGACTGTATGTGCAATTTCTGTCACTGCCTCTGTTAACTACATAATCAAAACATTTCAAAATGTGAGCAGTATCCCCATTCCACTACGACAAAGGGGCACTTAGGAATCTCATGGCAATGGTATGGCATATGGGAGAGAACAATGTACCAAAACTCAGAAAACCTAGGCTATATTCCTAGCTCTGCCACTGGCGTGCTGTGTGACTTTGGACACATTACACCACCTCTCCATGCCTCAGTTTCCCCAGATCAGGGGGAACAACTCTGTTTCTCTCCTTGTCCACAGGAGCGTCTGAACTGCACAAGCACACGATTATTACAATGGCCTAAATGACCATACACTCCTACCAACAACATTTTCTTTCCATTTAAAAAAAATGGCAATTAAATGGCAAAAAAATCCATTGTTAAAGTTGTCTGGCAATAGTTCATGCCCTTCCAGAACACTGAGTTCAGGAAAACTGAAACTTGTGAAAAACAGGAATTATAGAGTTACAGTAAACAGCCACACAACCTTAACTCCACCTTCCTTGAGCAATGCATCAACAAGCCCCTAATACATGCTCACACTCAGTCTTTGCCCTATACTGAACAGAAGTTCCCTATGCTCATATACTGAACCATCTCCACAGAAAGAACACTATATTTACTAAATTTTACAACCCTTTCAACCCTTTCATGAGTATGATGCAGTCCTTTCATTCATCAATGCAGTCCTTTCATTCATTAAACTCACACACCACATGCATCTCCCACCTAACTGCTGACAATCCCCGTAGCAAAAAGATTCCTGTGCCTTGTTGCTGACACATCCCACACAATGCAGTTCTGAAATGAGGCATATGTGGCCTTTCAATGTAGGCATGCACCTCTTTCCTTTGATCACTCACACAGAAGGGTCAAAGAGAGGGGCTCTCGCATGCAGGGCCACAGCCCTCCAGATCTCTCAGATCTAAACTATAGGTGGTGTAATCTGCTCCAGTTTATTCCACCACCATTCAGTACAGCTACACCTATCACAGTGAATGCAGCTGGAGTTCCAAATAGTTCCCAGTGGGTATTGGGAACCCCAGGGGGGCAGAGTTAAGGTTGCACAGGTATGTATCTTAACTCTATATTTCCTGATTTTCACAAGTTTGAGTTTTTCTGAACTTGATGTTCTGGAAAGGCCTGAGCTATCAATGGGCAGCCTTAACTTTTCACATCTACCTGAATGATAAATGGGGTTTAGAGTCATTAGCTCCAAGTTACTTCAAATGTGATTTTTTTTCTCCCCTCTCTCCCTCCAGTTGCACCCCAAAATTTTCCATTGTACATCTTTTACTTTTCATTAATTTAATATCACAACCTCAGACTTCCAGAAAGATTGAGAAAACTACCCAGGCCTGCCACAGTCAGGTACCCCCAAAATCCATTTTGTTTCCCCAGTCTCCAGACAAGTCAAAAGATGAAGGAGGAAGTTACGTCAATGTTAATGGGTATAAGAGTGGTGAATCAGGCCCAGAGTTTGTTGTGTACAAACATACATAAGCACCGCACCACCCCCCGTACTATTTCTCAACAGTTCTGGGAATTCCATGACAACCAAAGTCATTTACTTAGGAGTAGTCTTATGATTTCAGTAAAAATATTATGGGGCAAAATCACTCCTGATACAACTTCACTGAAGCCAATGGACTTATACCAGGGATGAATTTGGGAATGATGGTGGATAATATCTTATCTACCAATGCCAATTGGTTTTCTACTTTGTCCCTGTTTCTTCATATTCCTAGAGTCAGAGTCTCACCTCTGCTCTGGCCCCTTTGCATCAGGTGAAAGGGTTGAAGTGGTATAAAGGGCCCCTAAAATGTCTGGGTCCATCTGGGGGAGAAATCCTCTAGTTCAAGAACTTCTGAGGATCCCTCACAAACCCAGTGTATGGGCCATGTATATTTAGTATTGTTTCCAGCTTAAGAGTGGTGCCTATCTGACTGAGACCTGGGACACTTGGACTGAGATGCTTGTAATATTTGCTTACTCTATCAGTTAGATTCCTCTCAGAACTCTTTGTAATTTAATGTGGTCTTTAAACTCTCCAGCAAGGGTTGGATGTTCCCCTCTTTGGCTAAATACTTATATGTATGAGTTGTGAGTACCATGGGAGTGGCAGATTTCTCTGCTGTAGGAAAAGGGTGATAAAGTTTCTCTCTGAGGCTGTGGATTTAATATTTAATAAAAATTACTATATATAGTAAGGCAAATTTGCCCTGAGTTTTACAAATATATGGCTCAATCCTGCCTTACTGATAGATCCCATTTACATGACTTGAACAGAATAAAGGAGACTTAAATCTACTTTGTGGAGGAATATTTTCCTGCTGTAAAGCAAGTCATGGCTTTTCTTTCCCTTAAAAATTCCCTACCTCTAATATGCCCCCTGATCTGGGAAGGGAGTGGGGAAGCACAGGGGCCCAGATACTCAAAAGTATATTGAGGATCTGGCCCAGAGCTTTTATGCTGGCTCTTAGCAGAGTAAAACCAGTTTGGAATTGTTTGACAAAACATTTAGTCATAAAAACATGTGATTAGTCAAAACCAAAAAGGTTTATGAATCAGGATCTGTTTCAACAGATCTCCCGACTTGAAGAAACATTGAAACACATTTGAAACTGTCAATATATTTTGTTTTCAGAATTCCAGTTATCAAAACAAAACAAACAAATCTTTTCAAATTGGAAATGTAACCTCATTGGACTTTGGAAAGGTTAAAGCGAGATCAAAATTGAAATAAAACATTTTTAACCTTTTGAAATTAAACACTTTGCCCAAAGCAAGTTTTGTTCATGTTTTTGGTTCACAAAAATGGTTGAGATTTTGACTTTTCATTCCAATTTAAGACGTGGAAAAAATTTCAAAATCTTAAAAATATTCAAGGGCTAGGTAAACCATTTTCTGCCAGAGGGGCCTGCTGAGGTAGGGCTATTTCACTAGTCTGTACCTCCTGTGTGATAGTGAAGCAGTGTACTGGGGAGAATCAATGCAGAGAGGCCCCAAAATCATCATGGCATAAACATGTTCTGAGGCAGATTTTATACCCATTCAAGTAAACATAAATTTTGGCATTAACATCAGTCTGGATTGGGAACTATGAGTATAAAATCCAACCTTTAAATCTTCATGCTTTCACTAAAACCCAAGTGCAAACATAAATAGCAAAATAATGTATAATAATGCATTAAGCTCTAGGAACTGACTATCTTAATTCTGGTGCATTTTATGTTTCATAAATAGTAGCAAAAAGTAGCCATACATTAATAAAGTTGAGACCAAACTGTGCAATTATCTCAGGGGAAAGTTTTAGTATCATCATGGTTTAGGCTGACCAGATAGCAAGTATCAAAAATCAGGAGAGGAGGTGGGGAGTAATAGGTGCCTATGTGAGAAAAAGACCCCAAAATCAGGACTGTCCCTATAAAATCAGGACCTCTGGTCACTCTATCATAGTTGTTTATATATGCAACTTTCTGTACTATTTGTTTAGGGTAACTTTTTATTATTATTATTATTATTCACCAGTCATCCCTTTGCATATCACTTCCAGTAAATTAGGTTTCTAAATTAGTTTTACATCTTAGAAAACTCTTTATGGGATTAACATAAATCTAGAAATTAATGCAAGATTTACTGTTGAATTTTGTACAGGAGGTAGCTCAATTGCAAAGCAATGCTGTGCAGCTGACCTTTAGATAGAGCCTCACATGAAGGATGCTAAGTCTTTTATGGGGAGATTGATAATTGTAAATCAGGTTGAAGCTAGTGCTTTTAAAAGGAGATATAAAGGGCTTGATTTTTAAAGGGCACTTTATTCAGCCCCTCTTTTAGTCACTCATCGATTATAAAGCCAGAAGGGACCACTGTGATCATCTAATCTGACCTCCTATATAATACAGACCATAGAATTTCCCCCAAAATAATTCTTAGAGTAGCTCTTTTAGAAAAAAAAAATCCAATCTTGATTTAAAAATTTACCAGTGATGGAGAATCAACCACATCCCTTGATATATTTTTCCAGTAGAGGTTGTTGCAAATTTGTGCCTTATTTCTGGTTTGAATGTGTGTCGCCTCAAATTCCAGCAATTAGATCTTGTTGCACCTTTGTCTGCTAGACTGAATTGTTCATTATCAAAGTTTTGGTACCCATGTAATTACTTATAACCTGTGATCAAGTCACCCTTTAACCTTGTTTGATTAAACTAAGCAGATTGAGATCCTCGAGTCTCATTATGAGGCATATTTTCCATCCTTTAACCACTTTTGTGGCTCTTCTCTGAACCTCTCTGATTTATTAACATCCTTCTTAAAGTGTGGACACCAGAACTGGACATAGTATTTTAGTCGTGGTCACACACTACTGTGGGGGCAACACAAGGAGCCTCTTTGGCCGTCCCTGTGCCTAGGAGCTGCAGGGACATGCCAGCTGCTTATGGGACCCTCACAGAGCCAGGGCAGGCAGGGAGCCTGCCTTAGCCCCGCTGCACCGCCAACCAGACTTTTAACGGCCAAATCAGCAGTCTGACCTCTTGCACATTGCAGGCCATAGAAACTCACCCACCCACTCCTATAACAGACCCTAATCTCTGGATGAGTTACTGAAGTCCTGAAATCATGGTTTAAAGACTTCAAGTTACAGAGAATCCACCATTTACACTAGTTTAATCCTGCAAGTGACCTGTGCCCCAGGCTGCAGAGGACTGCGAAAAACTCCCAGGATCTTTTCCAATCTGTCCTGAGGGGAAATTTGTTCTTGACCCCAAATATGGTGATCAGTTAGACTCCTGAGCATGCGGGCAAGACCCACCAGCCAGACACCTGGGAAAGAATTCTCTGTAGTAACTCAGAGCCCTGAATCTAGTGTCCTGCCACCTGCCATTGGAGATCAATTACATGCCATTGTAGGCAGTCTTATCATACCCACCCTGCATAATAAACTTATGAAGCTCAGTCTTGAAGCCAGTTAGGTTTTTTGCCCCCACTGCTCCCCTTATATCCTCTTAGGATATAAAAAGAACTTTTCTCCCGTAACCAGACAGGTGCTTAATTGGGATGATACCTGCCATAAACCAGAGTTCTGCTTAAGCAAATGCATTCCATTGCCTTTGTCAAATGACTTGCAGTAGTTTGCATTTAGTCTCTCAGAACTATTATTCTGTGCATTAGTCATAATACAGGATTCGAGGTTCTTATGTTCATTCTGAAGGAAAAAAATACTTATGAACGGTTTTATTGAACAAGATACCTGTGGCAATTATTGCTGCATGGAACAAATTTGCTGAGGTTGTAATATAACAGGATAAGAAACAATGACTGGGAGATACATTATGTTTCTGTTAAATTTCCAATGTGCTGGGAATGAATGGGTGAGAGCTGCCACTGCTGCTTCATTGCCAACTTAGTCATCTTCAGTACAACTTGTCATTGCTTGCAAAAGTTTGAATAAAATATTTCAAGATGGGCAAACATAGATTATGTAATGAATATTTAAACGGGAGGCATTTATTACAACCATGGTAAAAGGTTAAAATTCTCAAAAGAGGAGGAAATTGTTGCATTCTTGGCTGGAGATCTGCAAACTTCAGATTTCTATCCATACCTTTTGGGTTCCCATTACTCATTTTGATGTTCTATTTTTTTTTTATCCTTCCCTAATCTCACCCCAAATCTGACTATGGCTGTTATTTGTGTGTGCTACTGCAGTATACAAAATAATGCGCTAGATGCTGTACCGACACATGGGAGGCATTATCCCTGCTGTGAATTGCTTAGTCTTAAAAAGACAAAACAGATGAAAGGAGGAGGAAAGTGGCACAAATGCAAGATGATTGGCAGGAACACTGATTGGCAAACATCTTGGCACTTCCAATTTTTTAACCAGAGAGTCTAGCCTAGCAAATAGGGTAAGATACAGGCTATCAGGATTCCTGGATTCTATTCCTGGAGCTTTGACTTGACTTGCTTTGTGAGCTCAGGTGAAGAACTTAGAAGTTTAAAGTTGAGCGTCCATAAACTGAGGCACTCAAAACTGGAAATCAGTTTTGAAAATGTGGGTCTGACTTCCTCAGACCTTAGCTTACACATCTCTGAAATATTTATACCACTGACTTCACAGGGCTCTCGCAGGGCTTACTCATTTGATCTCTATTAGCAGCTATGGAACTATGTCTGTGTTAGCACCCTGGTCTTAACCACATGCACAGCCATAGAAATCTCCTGACTTATGCTGCAGTCTGCCTGATTCACTGGCCTCACTTAGTGCCCACTTTCATGCCCCCAAATGGAAGATCCGACTAAAGATTCAGTTTTGCAGATTATCATCATCATCCCTGGAAAATCCCAAAGCGACATAGTCTCCTTGCAGATTGCACACTGCTGGGATGGATCTCTGGCTAGAACCTTCAGGCAGACTAGCTGGATATTCAGTTTGGTGATCTTATCACACCACTGAAGCTTTTGGCAACCATTTGAATGTGAGCCAGCTAGTGCCATTCCTTGGTAAATAGGCTCTGTAATTAATCTGTCTGCCATCCTAATAATGTGTCTGTAGTGTTGGTAACCCTTTACTAGAGGGAGCTCTGAACTTTATTGGGAGAGTTCCAGCTGGGAAGATCCTGTGTGCTACAATTTAGCCTTAGAGACTACAGCTGCCAGGATGCCTTGGAGAAAGAGTCAGATACTTTCTCTTCCAAGCAGTGCAGGGAGAGCAGGCAGTGGACTCCAGTTTTGGGGAAGAGGAGTGAGATTGCTGGTGTGAAGCTCTGTCCCATAACCTGCTGCTAGGAAGCCAGAAACTGCTGCTGAGAGCCAGCTGGGGCTTTGATTGAGCAGGGAGCCTCGGAGGCTATTGGTGGCTTCCCTGGAGCAAGGGCAGAGACTGTTGCTGTGCTTAGGGCTGACTGAGGTGGGCCTGTGGTGAAGCACTGTGAGTAACCCTCACTCTGATTTGGGAAAGTATTTGCAAGAGAAGGGGCACAGCAGAGAGACTGAGTCTGAGGAGAGGCAGAGTGATCTTCCCACTGACCCAGGACCCAGAGCTGCTGACATTTGGTGGGGCCAGCTGCAATCATCAGAGGGGTTGTGCAGCTTGTTGCCTTGGCTGGACTGATGCACAGACCCAACAGAGTGCCATCTCCTACTGAAGATCTTCCAGCGCGCCCACGCAAGCGTCTAGGACTCTGCAATCCAAAGGCGTGCATACTCCAGGGTAGGGTAAATGGTGGTGGCATTTAGTACTGGAGACTATATTTGTTAATTGATGTTATTCAACTGCACTATGTGGATTTAAATTAGTAGTGACATGTAATCTTAGGGCTGGTCTACACTACGGGGTAAAATCGATTTTAGATACGCAATTTCAGCTACGTGAATCACGTAGCTGAAGTCGAATATCTAAAATCGATTTACTCACCCGTCCTCACCGCGTGGGATTGATGTCCGCGGCTTGCCATGTCAATTCCGGAAGTCCGTTGGGGTTGGTGGAGTTCCGGAATCAATATAAGCGCGCTCAGGTATCGATATATCCCGTCTAGATTAGACCCGATATATCGATCCCCGAGCAATCGATTTTAACGCACCGATACGGCGCGTAGTCTAGACGTGGCCTTAGTCTGTTATATCCTGTTTCTTTAAACTGTTAAGTAAAGGTATACTAACTCTAATTTAATTATATTGGATGTGTATTATTTATAATTGGTATTTTTGAGTTACACCCATGCCACAGATTATATTATTATTATTATTTATTATTAGAATAGGTTTATTCCTGGACGTTCCCAAGGCTTCCCATTGAACGTGTACAGGGGCCAGGCAGGTGAAGGCACTGTCAATTTTTAATTCCTTTAGGAGTAAAGGGACTGCAGCAGAGGAGTGGATAGAGGATTCCCACCTATCCAGCATCAGCACTGGGATACTCAGGATCTCTGTTAATGTCAACAACATAGGCACACAGGTGAGTGTTGCCTGCTCTTGAGTAACCCGGGGAGGAAAGGGGAGTTACAATAGCAAGAAAGCCACCGAAACTGAACCAGCGCTGATGGAGGCACTTATTGATTTCAGCTAGGAATATCCTCAGTTCTGATCTTGCCCTTCCTCTTGATATGGAGCAGGTGAATAGATCATCATCTCAAAGCCAACTTCTGTTGGGACTTACGACCCTAGCAAAGAGATGCATGACAAAAACCAGAGAACCTTACAGTCTGGCCTCCATTTCCTAGTTCACTAATGCGCCCATGTACACATCTCTGATGACCCAGCTGCAGAAATATTCCATTAAAACTCCTCAGGCACTTAACATTTTTTATATTTCCCTGCATTTTAAATGGCTTTTTAAAAACAGATCATTGTTCCAGCTTGTGTTTGCAGAAAATGGCTAAGTATGCGACAAGAGCTATCATTAACACTTTTTTGTGCTATTAATCTTAATGCTGTGGGGGGTTTTTTTGAAAGCCTCCGTGCAGACTCATTAGTACACTCTGATTTGATAAAGCCGCAACAGACATGTCTTTTGACTGATTATTATTGTTATGCTGTGCAAGTTTAAACTTTCTTTAAAGGAACATCTCTCTGAACTCTGACAGACAAGGCCCAGGGGGCTCTACCTACCCAACTCTGATCATCTGTGACTAGAAACAATGACTGCCCTTTCCCAAATCATTTTACCCTAGCCCTTATTGCTTATAAAATTTGTTTCTCTAAGTGTTCATCTTCTCTTTTGTTCACTGGCAATTAAAAAGAGCTAGCAGACTGTATTCCTTGTTTTAGTTAACATTCTGCAGGCTGTGAAGCATTCCATGAGTCAACTCAGAACAAACTCGGAAGGCGTCATTTCAGTTCCAGGTTTGTCTGTTCTCCCATGGCTATATTAATATAGTTAGTTTTTGACTTTATAATTAAGGAAGTTGCTATGATGAAATACAAACTGGGGCAAAAAAGGGTCAGAAGGAAAAGACATATGTAAATGTGTATTAACCTATATACGATGGTGATCTTGTGGTTAGGGCCCTAAACAGGGATTTCGGTGAACTAGGTTCAATTCCTGCCTCTGCCACACATATCCTGAGTGATCTCAGGCAAGTCACTTGATCTCTCCATGTCTCTTTCTCATCTGTAAAATGGGGGCATGATGATTTAGTATATATCTTTGTGTTAATATCAAACTACAAACTCTTTTTTGTTTTATGAGCACCCATTAGATTGTAACATTGTCCTGTGTCTTCCTTGCTGTATTTTTACCTCCCTCTTGGACTGAAATTCCCAGGGGTGTCAACACAGGATAAACAATGCCGAGCAATGAAGGGTCATTACTACAAAATGACTTTACCCTGGTAATAGACTGGTTATATGAACGAATGTGGCCAAAGCTGCAAGAAAATAGTTCTTTCAGTCTGGACTCCAGGTGGGAAGTAACCAAGCAACAGATCACCTGACAGGGGACCTTGATCACCTAATGGGAGGCTTTGCAGCTGCCCAGGTGGCTCACATGACAGGTGGGACTGAAGTTTTAAAAGGACAAGGTCCACTCTTCTTTGTGGTCTCACCAATCGGAAGAAGAAGTCAAGACTAGGCCGGAGAAAGGAAGGGGGAGAGAAGCATCATGCTTGGGACCCTGAAAAGACATTGACCAAATCCCAAAGAACGCTTGAGAGTAGTTGGGGAAACTGGGTCAGGTTTTTTGCATACAATTGTTTACTATATTTGTATGGATCTATCAGTCTCTTGTAGTTTGTCTATAAGTAAAACATGTTTAATTTAGACATCCTTTTGCAAAGTCTTTGCTTACTTAGTTGCCGTAAGCAATGATTGCATATTCCTGAAAGCTTAATCTATGAACCAGGATACTCACAAGGGTGGAGCTTTGCAGACAGTGTCCTTAAGCCACTGGGAAGATATGACAGGAGGTGTGGGAGTCAGTGCTGGTGCTGGGGTCTGGGGATTCCAATTTCTTAGAAACGGTATGAGACAGATATTGCACCCAGGGCTCTGTGGAGGTCTGCTGAAGGTAGAATGCCTCCAGGCTCAGTTGAGAAAGCATAGAGGAGCACCCTGTGACTTTTGGCCCACAAATGGCCAGCCAGTGTGAGAGGAGGGTAGAGCCATAGCCTTAGTCCTGAAGAGCAATATCTCTTTTGAGGGGTGAAGTTTGGCAGCATCTCTAAGCAGTTTGATTTCCCAGCACTTATACACTCGAGTAGCAGAAACTCTAGGATTCTGGCTTCCCACTGCACTGGATGTGCAAGGGGAGTGTTTTCTCCTTCCCATTCACCTACATAAAGAGCAGCTGCAGACTGTCCCTGAATTTGTAGTTATAAAATTGCTGTTAGCTTGAACCAAGATTAAGAAATTGGGATGATTCCTTATACTGAGGCATGATTCCATCTTATGTTTCATAGCATATACCTGTTCAAATAAGAATGCTATTCGAATGCATCATTGGACACTGTCCTCAGCTGTGTTTACATCCTTTTTGCTTCCTTAAACCTAGGCCAACATAAACTGGAGCAGCCTTAGGACTGCCCTAAGTTACACACTCACTGCAACTAGCCACTGATTCAGCCAAGGATTTGGTGGAATACTGTGTGTGCTCTACTCTGTTGCCTGCTGCCCCTGCTTGGAGGGGTAGAGGTGGTTAAATGAAAGTTTTGCACCACTCAAGGACTGACCTAGGTCAGGGAGAATCCTCAGTGTTCCATGATGGCCACCAGAACAAGGGCCCAGAATTCAGTGTTTTATGCTGACTCATTTAGCCTTAAAATGGTATCCTCAAGTATTTGGTGTGTCTGCAAAATAGTGAGCCCTAAATATACAGAACAACTTTCCACTTCTAACCCTAAACCACATTTTTTCAATTTTTTTGTTAGATTGTTTCTCAGTTCCTAAATTGTCGTATAGAAAACTAGCCTTTCAGTGTCTGCTTCAATTAAAAAAAACTACTACCTTGCATTACACTTGTACATGGTATAGTGCCTTTCATCCTGGAGGATCCTAAAGCTCTTTATCAAGAATTACCCTGCTTCTGCTCCCACTGAAGTCAACAGAGTCCTATATTTCTTCTGGACAGCTGTAAGCTTTGGTCAGCCATGCTTCCATGCCTCTTTTCTGTCTTCTTTATTTCATGAGTTAATTTCTGGGGTTCGCATAATTAGAAGCCCCTATGGATTTAGCCAGGGAGAACACTTTTAAAATGAAATTAGTGTGGACAAAAGGCATTTGGCTACCAGGATCACCTACTTATCTACAGAACCGGGACAGCAGCAATGAACAGCATCCTTGCGACAAACCCCACATTTGAGACTGCCTTGAATGGATGCACCACTAGGGATTAGTGCATGGTTCACTCCTTATACTCTTTCATTAGGATATCCAAGGGTGCAATGATGTAGATATCTTTCCACTGGGAACAGGACTGAGCCACCAACCTGAGCTAGATTAAAACCAGTGACCTAGTGGTTGTATCTCATTACCATTCACCAGGACCACAAATAACCCCAGGAAAACACTTATACAAGAGGTGAAGCAGCAGATGAATAATATATATATATCAGCAGCATTAAAGTTCTGGACGTTTGTTTTAACAAGTGTCTATTTTCTTTCTTTGGTTTCTTTCACAATTACTCTTTATAGCTCCCTTGTCTCTTTCTTTTTGTCCATGCAGGTCTTTATAGCTTGACAAAGAACAGATATTTCTTACTGGTTTTAAAAAGTAACTGCTTGGAGAGAAATGATAGTTCAGTGGTGTAGGTGCTATTCTAGGGCTTAGGAGACCCATGTTCAAGTCTCTGTTCTCCCATAAGATTTTCCCATGCAACTGTGGGCCAATCATAGAATATTATGGTTGGAAGAGACCTCAGGAAGTCATCTAGTCCAAATCGTCTGCTCAAAGCAGGACGAGCACCCACTAAATCATCTCAGCCAGGGTTTTGTCAAGCCAGGCCTTAAAAACCTCTAAGGATGGAGATTCCACCACCTCCCTAGGGAACTCATTCCAGTGCTTCACCACCCTTCTAGTGAGATAGTGTTTCCTGATATCCAACCTAGGCCTCCCCCACCACAACTTGAGACCATTGCTTCTTGTTCTGTCATCTGCCACTGCTGAGAACAGCCGAACTCAATCCTCTTTGGAACCCCCCTTCAGGTAGTTGAAGGCTGCTATCAAATTCCCCCTCACTATTCTCTTCTGTAGACTAAATAACCCCAGTTCCCTCAGCCTCTCCTCTAAAGTCATGTGCCCCAACCCCCTAATCATTTTCATTGCCCTCCGCAGACTCTCTCTCCAATTTGTCCACATCCCTTCTGTAGTGGGGGACCAAAACTGAAAGAGGGATGTGCTTGAGGAAAAGCCCACCTACAGGTGGGAAATAATTTTAATCCCCTACATCAGGGGTGGCCAATCTGAGCCTGAGAAGGAGCCAGAATTTGCCAATATACATTGCCAAAGAGTCACAGTAATACATTAGCAGCCCCCCATCAGCTCTCCCTACCCCGTTCCCAGCACCTCCTGCCAACCAGCAGCCTGCTAGTCAGTGCCTCTCCCTCCCCACACCTCTTGATCAGCTGTTTTGTGGTGTGCAGGAGGCTCTGCAGGCTCAGAGGAGGGGATGGGAAAGGGTGGAGTGGGGGCAGGGCCTGCGGCAGAGCCAGGGGTTGAGCAGTGAGCACCTCCTGGCACATTGGAAAGTGGGTGCCTGTACAAGGAGCCGCATATTAACTTCTGAAAAGCTGCATATGGCGCCACAGGTTGGCCACCCCTGCTCTAAGTTCATGAGGCTTGGAAAATTAAAGTAATTGGGGAAACAAAATTGATGCTGAATGTACCGTATTAACTTTAAAATGCTATTACTTTCATGGCTATATGGATCTACATATAATGAGCTAAATTCAGAGGTGATGTCAAAGGTGGTGCTAGACATCTTTAAAATATTACTTCTTACATTGCTGTGGCATCTAGAAACCCGTGTCGTGGGGCAGGACCCACTGTGATATGTACTGTACAAATGCAGAACAAAAAGATGGTCCCTAAGATAACTGCTGATTTAAAAGTAGCTTCCATTTAAAAACTGCATGGCAAAGGTGTGGCTACTAGACAATGGCAGCTTTCAGTTGGTTGGAGAGATCTCAAACGGAAGCAGACGGAAGTGTAGATATGTTGGCACTCCTCAGGTTTGCTTTCCTCTTGAACGTAATGGCACCTTTCCAAGGGAGGCTAGGCCGTCACATGTTTTACACTCTGGGAAATGTGCATCACCGCTTGAGGATAGCTAGCAAATTGTGGGTAAATGCTATGGGGATAATTTCAATGACTGAAAAGCAGTCAGATTTTGTATACCTGCAGCTTTTATTATTTGCATTGCCGCGGCAGCTACAGGCTCTAATTAGGGCTCAGGGCCTCGTTGTGTTATACACTGTTGTCATAAGTAGATAGGTGAGGGTTAAATTTTCTTTACCTGTAAAGGGGGAACCAAACACCTGACCAGAGGACCAATCAGAGAACCGGATTTTTTAAAAGTCAGGGGCGGGAATTGGGGACTCTGGGTCTTTTGTTTCTCCCGGCTAGGGAGTGAAACAGCTTTCCTTCTAACTCCAATCTTTCTTTATAACTTTCGTCTACCAAAGTGTGAGTACAAAGGCCACAAGGCAATAGGCTGTTATGTGCTTTGTGTTGTATTTACATGTGTGTTGATTTTGCTGGACTGATTTAAATTGGCTATCTTTTAAATCAGACTGTTTATTCCTATTTTCTTATAAGCCA